>NW_012156401.1:738152-854144 GCF_000151545.1 Saprolegnia parasitica CBS 223.65 | reverse complement strand
GAGTAAGTGGTTAAATGAAAATTCTTAAGCAAATAATAAATAGACGATGCTTCGTGGTGATGGTATGTCTGTGTTGTGGTCGTAGATAACAGGAGCACTTTGGCGCAGAGGAAGCGTGTTGGGCTCATAACCCAAAGGTCGTTGGATCGAAACCAACAAGTGCTATTATTTTTTATATTTCATTGCTCTAATTTTACCTACCGCTTCAGGCCACTCCATTTATGTTTGCTCCTCTTGAAAGATTTCGTACACCCCCCATTTTATTTATAGCGTTCTGCTTGTACCCACGTCAAGTTGCTATAGGAAAAGTACTTCTTTTCGCCTCATCAATGACTTTAAAAAAAATCACATGGAGCAAAAAACAGAACCAGCGTCTTCACCGGTTCCGGATAGTATGAACGAAACGTACGGATATCGCTGCCCGCAGAAATCGATCGCCCATGTCTCGTGTGCGAGCCGGCGAGGCC
The DNA here is from genome assembly GCF_000151545.1 of Saprolegnia parasitica CBS 223.65. Classification (NCBI taxonomy): domain Eukaryota; phylum Oomycota; class Saprolegniomycetes; order Saprolegniales; family Saprolegniaceae; genus Saprolegnia; species Saprolegnia parasitica. The sequence goes on along the minus strand of NW_012156401.1, from coordinate 853,677 downwards.
GCGTGGGCCAAGATGCCCAAAGTGGTATAGAAGAATGTTGTGCTCTTGGGTCGCCGACGCGCTTGCCCTCGTAGAACGCTGAGTTCTTCGCGCTGACGTATGGTGCTGTCGTGACCCAGGTACGTGATCTCGTAAGTCAGTGGCGAGCTTACCTCGTCCGTCTTGCAGCTCATCAAGGACTTTGAGGACCTAAAGGAAGTGAATTCGCAGCTTGAGAAGATGGGCTACAACATTGGCATCCGTCTCATTGACGAGTTCCTTGCTAAGTCGGGCGTCGCGGCGTGTGCTGACTTCAAGGAGACGGCCGACGTTATTGCCAAGGTCGCGTTCAAGATGTTTTTGGGCATCAACGTCGACGTCGCGCCCACAGACATGCCCAATGTCTGCTCGCTCGTGCTGTACGAGAATCCGTTCTCTGGTGCGTCGATGCGTCATCTCGACTACGGCTATGGACGCACCCATCGATAGAATTCGTGGAGCTCCCGCCCCAAGCGCACGGTGTCCTCGCGTACTCCAACATCCTGTGCGGCGTTCTGCGTGGTGCGCTCGAGATGGTACGCTCGCGCTTTGGCTTTGGACATGCTGTGTCTTACTGTGCGCGCACAGGTCCAAATGCGCGTGGAGGCCAAATTCACCAAGGATACGCTCCAGGGCGACGATGTGACGGAGATCCGGTACCTCGTCGCCCATCGAAAACTCTCCAATGACACTTGACGTAGATTGGAGCTCAAAGGGATGATCGAAGAGGCAATGGGCGACGAGTACAAGGAGGAGTAGGCAATGACTTCCACGTGCCTTGGCCCCAAGCGCGCGTGTGCGTGCCATGACGACGTGTAAATAACCCACGTCACAGATCACAATAATCATCGAGTTTGTGGAGATCACTTCATCGGATTTTGTACATAGTCCGCCCATCAACACAGGAGACGCGTGTCAAGCAAACGTAATGGTTTTTTAGTTGAAATAGAGCCCCGCACGCACATCGGCGCCGATACGAGGCCAGCCTAACACTGGCGCGGACCGCTTACTGGATCTTGCCCGAGGCTTCCTTGGCGGCGTCCGTGGCCTTCTTCAAGGCGGCGTCAATCTTCTCGACCTGGGGCATCAAGTTGGGCTTGATGAGCGACTGGTAGATCGTGTTGGCGCCGAGCGTCGACGGGTGGTAGCAGTAGACAAGGAAGGCGATCTTGAGGAAGAAGTAGAACGGGATCCACGAGAGGAAGATGTCCGTAAACTGTTCCGTGAGGTTGAAGGCCGAGTAGACGACCCAGTAGGTGAGCCACTGCGTGTCATCGTTCGAGTTGTCCGTGTTGAGCGCCTTGAACGACATGTACGCGGGGTAGATGAAGCCGACGAGGTTCGAGATGAGGCTGGCGCCGCCAATGACGAAGAGGAGAACACCAGCGACGAGGGCGCCAGCAAGGAAGATGTAGAACTTCTCGACACCGATCTGGGCCTCGAGTTCGTTGAGCTTCTCGTAGCGATCAAGGCGCTTGGTGATCTTCTCCTTGTAGTGCAGCAGCTGGTCCATGATGCTTCTTCCTTCTTGGCAACTTGCAAAGTGATGACCGACGGGCCACACACGCCAGGCCCTCCGTATCCGGATTCCCGTTCTTTTTTCGACCCCATACACAAGTCGAGGTCAATCCGTGAAATCCTGTCGGGGTCATCCGGATAGACAAGGTTTGTATTAGATTTGGAGGGTTTAAGTATTTTAGGACGCGCGGTTCAACGTCGTCGCCGTTTTGATTTAGCCCATTCTGGTCCGTTCCTCTCGGTAGTCTCTGGCTGTACGTCTCGTGCTTTAAAGGTAGTCTATGATGCTAGGTGACATGCAGGCGGGATTGGCATGTTGCAATGGCAAGACAGACGAGACGTTCTCGGCGGGCAGAGAATCATCTCTGGGTCGAAATGCAGGTCGTTTCATCAAATTACGGGAAAGTTCTGCAAAAGTAGCCCCAAAATAGTCTTCGGAGTTTTAGCCAATCGCAGGTGATATCCCCCAATTTGCGGTGATCTTGTTGCTGGATTGGTGGAGGCACCGTTCACGAAACAAAATGGCGGCGTTTGATTGGCACCGCTCATGTGTGAGGGACCGCCCTTTCTTGAACGACACCCAAGAATAGCGCGCGCTTTTTGGCGCAAAGCGCGTCTTTTCCGAGGCTCTTGCAGTGCGAGCAAAGACATATATGCCCCAAGGCGTTCGAGTAGCAACGCCGAGCTCTAGATGTAGCTTGGCGCTTGGTTCGTACCACATTATTGTAGGTCAACCCTCCGTTGATCCCAGTTGATTGGGTGCTTGGCACGCACGTGCGGGCAAATGCAAAACCTGTGACATCAATCATTGCATGACTCTCAGCCACTCTCAGCACTCGATACTGTACTGCTCAAGCTCGACAGGCTAGCCGGCTGTGCTAGATCTCGCGACGCCGTCTCTTCGGTTGATTTGCGCATCGCAAGACTCGCACCTGCCGATCGATGTTCTTATTTTCGGCATACGAGCGCCATAGTGCCGAATTATCCGTCTAGTTTGACTCGGCTTCTGTATGGCCCCGAGACAGTCGTTCGATGCTGGCGTGCTTGCTCGTGTCGGCAGCTGTTGGGCTTGTCGCGAGCTCGGACGTTTGCTCGATTGGCAGCAGTGCAACCATGGTCACGACGGATCGCCTCTTCCGCCACATCGAGCTCCACGCAGCCAAAGCGGGCGCCTGGGGCCGCGTCCTCGACGCCGGCACGGGCGACCACTCGCTTAACTGGCTCAAGACGCTACCCATCGACGGCATTGTTGCCGTCACGGGCGACACGACCCGCGCCGTGGGCCTCCGCGAGAAGTTCCCGCAGCCGCACATTGAAGTCCTCGCCGGCAACTGGAACGACCCTACCTTTTTGAAGGACCAAGTCTTCGATGTGATTGTCGCCGACTACCTCGTGGGCGCGATCGAGGGTCACGCGCCCTACTACCAGGATGAGATCTTTCCTCGTCTCTTGCCGCTGCTGGCGCCTGGCGGCCGGCTTTATGTAGCGGGTCTGCAGCCCATTACAATGAGCGTTCCAAGTGGACGTGTGCTCTCGACCCAAGACAAGCTCGTTTTGGAGATGGCGCGGACGCGCGACGCATGCATCCTCTTGGCCGGCCACCGCACGTACCGCGAGTTTCCTCTGGATTGGATCCTGCGCCAGCTCGAGCGCTCGGGGCTCTCCGTCGAGTCGAAGGCGCAGTTTGCCAACGTGTACACAACAGCGACCATCAAGCGGCAGGTAAAGGACCACAGACAGGTGGTAGTATGCGCGCACTTGACGACGTGCATCATTCTAGGTGCAAGTGGGGCGCACGAAGCTGCCACTCGTACAAGACGCCATGTTGGCCAAGTCCATGGGCAAGTACCTCGACAAGCTTGACAAGCAAGCCGACGATGCAACCCGCGACGGGTCGTTTGAGTTTGGCTTTGACTATGTCGTTGCTGCGTCCAAGCCTTTTGAATAAACACTCTGATGCTTGAACGTAGAGTTGTTTTGATCGGCAGTACTAGATGGCTACCTGTCACTCGGGCGCCCTGCCCCCATTGCAAGAAGCCTATCGAGCAGTCGGTCTTTGGCGCCCGCCCCAATTTGGAGTTGCAAAAGCTCGACCACCACCGAGCGCTGTGCGAATTGCGCGGTCTGTGTGGCCGTGGCCCCGCTTGCATCCACCGCGCCCACGACGTCGCCCTCGAGATCATAGCGCATGAAAACTCGGACGCACTCGATGTGACCTGCCTCCGCTACGTTCACACGCATTCACTCTCGTCGCTGCACCGACGACATACCAGCAAGGTGCAAAGCCGTTTGACGCATCTACGTTGCCGGAGTGAGCCACCTGTACGGACAAACTACACGTCTCTCTACGTGTTTGGTCACAGCCCCGAGACGTGCACCGGCTCGAAGAAGTACGTCGGCAATCTTGTGATGCCCCATTTGGCCTGCGATATGCAGGGGCGTGAGCGCGTCGCCCTAGGGATTTCGTTTAGAGTCCTCTTTAATGTACATCGACTGGCTACATTGGTCGCTGGCGAGGGCAGTGCACCGCGGCTCACAAGCTCTTGCACAGTTTCCATAGACCCTGACTCAACTGCGTAGTGCAGAGCGCGCCGGCCTCCCTGTAGTGCGCTATGGTCTACACACGAAGAATGGATGTGTGCGTGGTACCGTCGCCTCGATCTCAGTGTCTGCGCCAAAGCGCAACAGCTCACGAACAATGCCAGCTTGTCCATGCCGTGCCGCACAGTGCAACACCGTGTAGCCTTCCTACGTCAACGATCGTTCGGACTAGCATTTTGGCCAAACGCACCGAGCTGAGCTCATTCACGTCAAAGCCGTGCTCCACCATGTCGGCAACTTGCTCGGGTCGCGTATGCTTGGAGAGGTCCGCATGCAGCAGAAGCGCTTTCGTCGTTGCTTTCTTGGCGAGGCTCTTGACTGCGTGGCGCCGAGGCCGTCCACAGCACAAGCAAGGACCGTCGTGTGTGACAGGGTTCATCTTCGTGCAGAGATGGCAGACCCATCCTCGCGTCGTCATTCCCCGCGTGCAAAACTTACGACTGACGAAGTACGATCAAGATGGCGACCTTGCGCCAAAGGCACGCAACTTTAAGCTGAAGGGCATGGACATGGCGATCTATCAATAGCGACACGCCATACGGGAGCGTTAATGACAGTCAACGGCCCAACGCCCTCGCGCCGGTCGCTGCTGGCGCGTCTATCATAACTGCATTGCAGCAACCATGGCCATCAAGCGCAGCATTGAGACGGCAATGCTCGAAGTGCAAAACAAATCGCTTTTTTCTCCAGGGAACAATGCTACCGCGGCGACGACGACGATGCTCAACACGGACGACGCGCATGAGGCGAAGCGTCTTCGACCCAAAAACGTCCACGGCTACAGTCTCGGCGACATCAAGAACGTGACCCACATCTCTAAATGGATTCAATACTACTTTGAATGAAATCAAATAAGCTGGGTGCCCGACGTTCGAAACTCGAGGTCTTCGAGAAGTCGTCGCCGCTCCGTGAGGTACTCGAGAGCTTTCTTGGACGTCTGACGCACTTGGAGGCCCTCGGCCGTGTACAGACACGCCTTGCCTTGGAGAAAACGTACGAGCACGCTGGTATCCATTTCTGCGTGGCTACAGACGCGGTGAGAGCATTGCGAGAACCCAATTCCGCACCTTGTCGCTTTGATGGTCTCGATCGCGCCAAGCAAGCCTTCCATGTTCGTAATGCGTTTCCACATGAGTCGCTGGCGGTCCGAGTAGAGTTGATAGCAGGCTTCGCACGCTTGGCCGCGGCTAGGGCGCCGGTTCAGCATCGGTTCTCGGGCGCACGCGCGCGAGTACACTTGGTACCTAGCATCACGTTTGTATATCTCGATCGCTACGCCGTAGATACCATTGTGTCTCTTCGTTGTAGTAAATGCCAAATGTTGGCGCGGGAATGATGAAGCGCTGGAACGCCTTCAAGTGCGCCTGTACGGTCTGGCACTTCTCGAACGGAATCGCGCCGGGACAAGACCCAACCATTTCGCGTCCCATGCACCCCGCGATTGGCTTCTCTTTCTTCTTCTTGCGCGAGGACGGCTCGGACGGTGGCGGTAGAGGCCGCTTGATGGGCACGATGGGGTGCATGTGCGTCGTTGCGTCAGCGCTCGGCTGCTGTACAAGCGTCTGTGGCGGCATCGCTTGATGTGGCTGTGGTGCGAGGTGTTGTTGCTGCATTTGTTGCTGCATTTGTTGCGGCATTTGTGGAGCGTAGCCCTGCGGCATGAAATTGGCGGCTTGCATGTTGAGCACGGGCTGCAACTGTGCTTGGTGGTGTCCATTGTTGGTGTACGTCGAATGCTGAGCTTGTGACTGCGCTCGCGGTGCCGAGCTTGGAGCAATCATTCGCGGCTTTGGCGCGACGCCTTGCGGTACGATATCGGGGTACGACGCCATGAGGTCGGCGTATGGAGTTGGCTCCGTCGCACTCTCGGACTGCTTGTGTGCCGAGTTGCGGGCCTTGTGACGCTCCCACGCGGCGACGCGAAACGGAGCATTCATTCGGACGATCCGGGATCCATTGCGCGCCTTGTCCAGCTCCGAGCAGATGCGGCACACGATGTACATCCCGTCGGCGTCCAGCTGCTCGATGTCGGGGTCGTTGTGCACGGCGAGCGGCCACGCTCGAGGCGCTGGCTCAACTGGCGGCGCGACTTGGCGCTGTCCGTAGGTAGCATTCGTGGTCGAGAACATGCCATTGGCCTGCGGCAAGCTGCTGGCCGTAAGGAGCGTCCGCATCGCAGCGTTGCCGCCTCCGTCGTGTTGCATGACGATGACGCACTGGCTACGAAGGCAAACGTGAATCGCTTCGATTGGCCCAAAATCGAAGTTCGAAGCTCTTGTGTGAACTTTGCCGCGCGCCAACAACGGGAGACAACATCCTGCAAATCTGACTGCAAATGGTCTACCCAAGTGTGGTCTACCTAGGGCATACTACTAGTAGTATGTATTATGCCCTTGGGCCAACTACTATACAAAGCGTGTGCAGAGAGGCTCGGGATACCAGAAATTAATTCGCATCAGCCAAGAATGGAATCGCAGCACTACAATGTCGTGTCTTGTGGCGACGGGTAGATGGCGGATAAGCCATTGAAAGCGCAGTGCCGGGGTCCCGAGTGAAACGAAACAATGTCGGCGTTGGGGCAAAAGTTTTGGCTGTGCTTCATGAGTCCTTGGTTCATTTTCTACACGGGTCCTGTAGAGTTCGCACAAATGGCTAAAACTGACCTTGAGAAAGCAGCGGTACTCGACAACACTTGACAAGTCGACGTGGCCCACGAGACGCTTTGGGATGCCCCGCAAGATGCATTCGCCGGTCCACTCGTTCGAAACGCTCGGGTCCAGCGCTTGCATCGCCTGCAATGATTCCATGGAAACACGGCAATCGATTTGGCGACGCACCCGCTTGATACGCTCAATCTCGACCCGCCCCGTATTGTGGGTGTCAGCTTCGTGGAGTTTTCTATCCAAAGAGCCACGTTTGCAAAGTTACAATCGGCGAACACACCGTTCGAGAAGCGCGAGGTAGTCTTGGATCTCCTTAAAGTGCTGCGTGCGTAGCGTCTTGAGAAAGTACCCACGCTTGGGCTTGGGCTTGGTCGGTAAGAGGTCGTCGAGCAGCACCATTGCTTCGTCAGACGCCATGTGCACCTTGTCTTTGGGGCGCAGTCGCTCAAAGATGAGTGCCTTTTCAATCGACTTGAGCTGCAGCGGTGTCTTGAGAGGGAAAAAGTTGTGCAAAGTCAGGAGCGCGTCCTTCTAGAAACCTCACATTAGACAGCGTGCGATTATGCGACCATACGAGAAAGAGTCGCTTCGGCTCGGTCTTCCACGTGGCGTCCAAGTACGACTCGTTGAGGCGCAGCTACACACAGTGACGGGATACGCATGGTCGCAGCAAAGGTGGCACGCACGAGCACAAGTCGACACGCACTGAGCATGGCCTCTTGATCCTCGTAGATCACTTCCGAGACCGCGCCCGTGAGCGAGAGGAGAAAGAGATCGACTTCGCTGTCCCACGAGTAGAGCTTTAGGCCTAGCGATGTCGAGTAGCACCAATTTGCAGTCAGTCAAACCAACGTACTGTGAAGGATATTGTAGCCCCACTCGGCGACTATGGTTTGGATCCCAAACTTGGACTTCAGCACCTCGTAGAGGTAGTCGTCCTATCAAAAGCGGCGTGGACTGAGGCGCGAATGTGCAACAGACGAGATACGAGAGCAATGCGGTTGCCCATATGCGCTTCCTTGACGCGCTTTCCCGTCCAAACGGTTCGAATGATGCGCTACTCCAAATAATCGTTGGCCAGGAGTAGCACAATGCTGAGCAGACCTCGAGCTCAGTTTTGGCCATGTGCCGATTGCGGACCTTGCCCGTGTGTCGTAGGAATTGGGGCACCTCTGGGGTGCTTCCGAGCGCCAGAATGTACTCTTTTGCTGGCGGGTCGATTGCCGCGTCAGACAAGCTCGCGCGCCGAACAGCCGATACGGTGTGCACTGCCGCAACAAAGTTGGCTTTTGCGTGGCTTTTCTTCGAAGCGGGCGACCCGGGGCTCGACGGCTGCTTCTTCTTTTTCTTCTCCTTGCGCATTAGGAGCTCCATGTGATTCTGGAGTGAGTTGAGCTCCAGGCGCGCGTCCTCAGTTTGGTTTGTTAGCTATTGACGTGTATAGTTAGTGCAAGTAAAGATGCAGGGTGGCACACACGCGCGCGAGCTCCAAGCTTATGCCGCAGTCGCCTTGAATACGCTGAAGCCAATGACACATTTCGTTAACGAAGCGCTGGCTACGACCGACGAGGCCGTTCTTGTTGGAGAGAATGAGTGTCTACGCCCATGTGACACGAGGACGACAGCACCAAATGCAACCTTGGTGCTCCACGCCGTGTGGTTCTTTGGGTCGACGTAGGCCACTTCGGGAAGAAAGTGAAACACGTTTTCCCAGCTTGGGCGCGGCGAGTGGCTTCGCTGAAGGTCGAGCGTGCCTTCGGCGAGCTCAGCTTTTTCGATCTCAGCGAGACGCAGACTTTCCTAGTGCACCATACACTTACTTGCCTAGGACAACTATTTGCCAGTACGGACTTGGATGTTGTCGATGGTGGCGTGGTCTGCGACGAGCTGCGCTTTAAGTTCCGCCACCTTGTACTCAATCGAACGGCTCGTCTCGAGCAAGTGGGCATATTCTACGCCCGCATCCAGCACTGATTCATCAACTAAACGACAAATGACCTGTTTTGAGACTGTGCACGGACGCCAGCATCGCTTGGTCGAGCTTGTCCTTGAGCGTTTGCTCGTGCAACGACTTGAGCGTCGATTGACACTCATCCTGCACGACCGAGGACTTCGTTGTAAGCTCTACTGAAATCGACTTGGCCTCGTCGTAGTTGGTGCGCGCAGCCGCGATCCGGGCGTCGATCGCCGCTTCGTCGTTCAGCAGCTGCTCGTAAAGGTTGTCTTCAGCCGTCACGGCTCGCTTCACATTAGCCAACTGACCCTGCAGATCCCACTGTAAAGAATTGCCACATGCACGGGATCGCCAACCTGGAGCTCCGCTTGGTGCGTCTTGGCGCGGCCAATCTCGGCTTGGAGGTCGCGAGCACGCTGCTTTTTGTAGACATGTTGTGCCTTCTATACGACAGTGCAGTGTCGTCAGAATGCTAGATCTCACCCACCGCTTGCTTGAGCTCGATGGTGACGTTGGCGAGCTCCGTCTCGAGCGGCTCGTTGTTCACTTGACGCAGCAAGTGGCAAAACTCAAAGCCCCGCGTCGGCGTGTCGGTCGTGTAAATCGCAGCGCATAAAATGTCGTGAATCTACCGGTATGTGCGAGTCGAAACAATGTCAGGCAGGCCAGCGTACGTGTTGCAAGACGGTGCGTACGGGTGAGTCGGCCTGCGCAAGCTGCTGCAGGACGCCGAAGTACCAGTATAACTTGTCGACCGGTCTACATCGACAGTACTAGTAGTGAGGTCGGCGCATTCAGGCGCACGCTGCATTCAAGATACCGAAGACACGTGTGCGCCGTGTCGGCGTCAAAAGCAGCGACGACGTGGCCGAGCATCTCGTGGTGGGTGGCGTCGACGGGCGAAAACACACTGGGTTTCGTGCGAAACATGACGAGACTAGGCTTCTCCCGTTCTCGCGCGCTGAGACTGGTGGGGTCTCGCCAGCGCTTGGACGAGCGCTCAAACAGCTGAGACGGCTGCGTCGGTGGCGGTAGCGCCAGCCGCGGCAAGCTTTCATCGTCGGCCGACCGCGTCATCGGTGAGAAGAAGCGCTTTTACGCTAAAAATAGTGCCGGGAGCAGCAGCTATCCATGACGTGGCACCTCTACATACGACTTCGGTCGCACGCAAGGTTCATGACACTGAAAGCGTCATTGATGCCTGGTCCGCATCCTAGCCCATGGCATGCACCGATGGATGTCAGAAGGATTTTTCATGGACCCATTATCCGTCGGGGTCCTGGGCAGCCTCTCTGCGACGCCGCAAGCACGGGGCTGCGCTTGACGGCGACGCGGTCGATGGATCATCCGTGAGCGACGACGAACGCTCGCTTCTCGTCGGCTCGTTACCAATGCGCCTGGCGATCGCAATGGCCCCGATGAAACGGTGGGTTTTCCGGATACGACCATCTGGCACCACCGTCGCGCACCAAAGCGCAGTTTCCCGTCCGCCATGAACCGCGTCCTCGCTTGCTTTCGGTGCTGCCGACGAAGGCCGCCGCCGCCAGACGGAGAGCTCTGCACAATCCTTCGCAGCGACATTGCAGCGGACTACGATCTCCTCGACACCATCGGCCAGGGCAAAACGTGTGTTGTGGTGCGCGCCAAAGCCAAAGCAACCGGCCATGTCGTTGCAGTCAAGCGGGTTGCCACAGAGTACTTGAGCACGCCGAGCCGCGTCGATGCACTCTCAACCGAGCTGCGAGTGCTCTCATCTGTGCGCGGGCACCCGCACATGCTGTCGCTGGTCGCCGTGTACCAGGACGACGCGTTCGTCTCGATCGTCACCGAGTACATTCCGGCAGGTCACGTCTTTGATGTCTTCCAAGAGCAGTCGAGCGTCACGGAGCACACGATCCGGTGCATTGTGCGCGAGGTCGTGGACGTGCTTGTCGAGCTGCACAAGAAGGGCATCACCCATCGCGACATCAAGCCCGAGAACATCCTCCTCGACGCAGCGGGCCACGTGCGCGTCATCGACTTTGGCATCGCGCACACCGACAAGAACATGACGGGGCTCAACGGCACGGGACCGTTCCTCGCGCCCGAGGTGTTTTCGTCCACGTACTCGAGCAAAGTCGACATTTGGGCGCTGGGCGTCACAACGTTCGTGCTCCTCACGGGCCACTTTCCGTTCGAAGCGCCCTTTATGTCGCAGATGGAAGACATGATCCGCCTCGGGCAGTACAGCCTCCCGTCCGGCGCCCAGCTCTCGATGCACGCGCAGTCGTTCGTTGCGACCTGTCTTCTCACCGACGCCGCCAAGCGGCCCTCGGCCAAGGCCCTCTTGTCGCACCCATGGCTCAACCTCAATACGACGCTCGTCGAGTACTCGACGCCGTTGCCACAGCTGCCGTGCCTCCACGCGTACAGCACCCACGGACGGTGTCGACACCAGCTCACGCGGTGATGCCACAATAGACCTACCTTATTCATTATTGCATCTCTATTTCTACACTCAGACCAGCTCCGTGAGCACGTGCAAGAGCGTGCCAGCGGCAGCATTAAAATCGGCGTGTCGACCGTGTGCGGCGACTTGGCTTCCGCGTACGTCACGACCGGCGGCAAGAGCGCCATCGTGGCAAACACCTGCGTCGGCGACGCAAAGCTGGCATACCTGCACACGTAGCACATCATGAGAAGACTGCCGTGGTGCATCCTCTTGCGTACATGACGGCAGGCAGCGTGAGCGTACTGAGAAAGACCACAGCACTGCCCTCGAAGCTGCGCGTGTAGCGCCGTTGCGAGAGGCAGCTCGAGGTCAAGTACTTGTGTCGCCCGAACGCAATGCCCACGGGTTCTGCGAGGCCGTCGCCAATGCACACGATGAGTACGATGAGGAGGAGGAAGCTGACGTTCTCAAAGACGGCGGAGAAGAGCGTCACGAGACCAAACCCAGGCACCAAGTTACCCGCGATGAGCCACTTCAGCGTATGCGGGCGGTCCTCGGGCCGATCGAGCGCGTTGAACTGCAGCATGCAGAGCCGCGACCGCTCGCGCAGCGGCTTGATGAGAAGGAGAAAACACGCGAGCGTGCAGTAGTACGCCCACGCCATCTCGAGCGTCGGCGCTGCCGTGGCGCGCACGATAGGACGAAGCAGCGGGATCAAATACGCTGCAAAGTGCTGCAGCTTGCGCGTGTAGTTGACCTAAGGGCGCAGTAGGTTCATATACACACATGAGCTGGCAAAGCGTCCAACCTTGAAAACCGAGTTGCGCGTCGTCATGACATAGCCATGGTCGTCCACGATGCAGAAGAAGCGACAGACAAGCCCGCCGAGCGTCGAGACGACCAGCATGCACAAGATCTTGACGAGCTGCGAAAGCCAGAAGCCCGAGTCGGTAAAGAGACGCGGCTGCACGATAGACGTTGTGATCGAGAGGGCGACAGCGCCAACGGCCATGCCAGCGACGAAGGCGAGGTCGAACGTAGCCGTCCAGGGCGCACTATAGTCGCCCGCCACCTCGCCAGCGTAGATGATGTCGTCCGCGTCTGACTCGGTCTCGCTGAAGTCACTCAGAGACCCGTAGTTGGCGTGCTTGTCGAGGTGGAAGGACGCATCGTGCGGCTTGTACACGACGCGGAGTAGCACAAGAAGAAGCGCCAGAGCCGCGACTGGCGGCGTGAGGAGGCCCGCGGCCTGCGCGGCTGTCACGGCGTGCGGCCAGCCCTCCTGCGTCATTGCTGCCACCGGTTCTGGCCAACCGGCACACGAAGATCGCACACCTTCTACATGTCCCACCAATATAGTGTAATAGTCTGTCGCCCACCACGTTTCTGGCGCGTGGGCAAGGCACGACAGAAGCGGACGACTGACGTGAGCTCACAGTTTAGCGTATGACACGAGCCAAGCAGGAGACAGCCAGGGGTCATTGGGCCTTGCTGCACCTGTCTGTACTGCAGCGATCGCGTGATAATTCACGGATAAAGAGGCATTTCACACGGTGCATTATGTGATTATTTGTTTTACACAAGGATGTGTGAAAATCAAGTCCGAAGCGTTCTTCAAGCAATTCTCTTTTTCTTTTTCCCGCGCTTGCAGTAGTACCCATTGCATTCCGCGAGTAGCGCGAGCGCCGACGACGCGCCGGAGAACCCAACGGGACCCGCTCTGTCCGTCCATGCTGTTCGAGCGGCAGCGTCCTAATACAGATTCTTATATTCAAAAGTACGTTAAACTACAAAATAACACCACAGAAGTCCATTTTCACGCAACCGGAGGAGCCAGCAGAGCCGGATAAAGATTTGACGGGGTGTCAACGGGGGCTCATGGCGTCGAGGTCGTGGCCATGGGCGCGGCAGAACCCACCCTTGATCGAACCCTTGTTGCACGTTGGGACCTGGCAGTACGAGAAGCCGCCGTGCTTGCGGCAAAGACCACCGCGCTGCGTGAGGTTCTGGCAGCCGGGCGACCGGCAGTAAGTGACGCCGCCGTGGTCACGGCAGAGACCCTTGGCATTGCTCACTTTGCTGCAGCCTTCGATCTTGCAGTAGGCAACACCGCCGTGGGACTTGCAAAGACCTCGCTTCTGGCGTGTCTTGTTGCAGCCCGGCACGCTGCAGTACGAGACGCCGCCGTGTGCAAAGCAGAGTCCGCTCTTCAAGCGCTGCTTGGTGCAGCCTTGGACGATGCAGTAGTAGCGGCCACCATGAGCCGTGCACACACCTTCCTTGGTGACGAGCTTGTCACAACCGTCCATCTTGCACACATAGCGGCCGCCGTGGCCCGAGCAGAGGCCGTAGCGGATGCTGATCTGGCCGCAGCCCTCGACCTTGCAGGGCTGGCGCTTCCGGACGCGGGGTGAGGTCTCAAGGCTGAGCTGGTGGTGCATCTCGAGGAGGATCGACGCGGCCGACGGCTCGCCGGGGAAGACTGGGTTGAGTAGCAGCGGAATGTACGCAAACTTGCGCGGTTCGACGTCGCACATGGCAAATCCAAAAGTGACCGCCAATCTCGGCTGCACAGTGCAATAAAACGAGCCAATCGCCGTCCCGATCCAAGGGGCGCAGCCAATCACGCGCCACGTTGCGGTTCCAAATGCAACTTGCTTGCCGTTGGGACCAAGAACGCGAGGGTACGCACGAAGTTACTACTGTGAATAAGAACACGCGCGGGTCGCTTGGGCTGGTCTGCACCTGGAAGCGTCGCGCCACCGCCTGTTTTTTGCAGCACCGCAACTGCCGCCGACGTGGCTATGACCCAAGGCGTCCCGAAGGGTCCAGACTGCCGCCTCCGTGCAGCGGCGCGGAGCCATCTGCCAACGCAACGACGCCGATTCCAAAGAATATAAAACGAGGTCGTGTGAGCTGGCTTTTTACATGAGATGGTCTGCGTCCAAATCGTGCTTGGCGAGCTCCTGGAGCATCGGGTCGTCGAAGAACTTGGAGACGTTCACTTCCTCGCTCAGGCCCTTGCGTCGGCGGGTCTTGACCATGAACTCGCGCGCGAGCGCATCCACGGGCGACGGCTCGAGAGGTCGCAGGATGATGTTGGCGTCCAGCGGGTCGCCTGAACACACGCAAATCGTCCATCAACCAATCCGATGCTCGCAAACATACCTGGGACGAGCGCCCAATGGTCGAACGTCTGCGTGCAGAACGCGTGACCTTGCGTGAAGACGCGGAGGTCCGTTTCGAAGCCAAACGACTCGATGACGGGCAGGAAACCGCGCACCGTGTACATCGGCGACCCTGCCTTGGGCGTGTCTTGTGTGATATGGCCTCGGCGGCGCGTCAGCACCTGGTACAACGTCGCGACCGTGTCAGCGGGGCACTGAATCTCGAGCGCGTACATTGGCTCCAAAAGCTACGCAATACGTTAGCATTTCGAAACACCCCTTTTTACAAAGCGTACCCGGGGCGTCGCCGTCAAGAACGAAGAGTACACGACGCGACGAGCGGTCGGAATGAGCTGGCCACCAGCACGGTGAATGGGTTCGTTTGCAAGAGACGCATGGAGGATCTTGAACTTGCTGCTGCGGATCGGCTCGTCGCAGAGAGGGCCTTCGCGGCAGCCCCACTGGAAGCCTACGCATCATGAGCCATCGCGACAATACGGGCAAACGAACCTTGCACGATCGAGTTTTTGACCGAGTTGAGCGCCTTCTTGTCGACTTCGGACGAGAGCGTGTCATCGATCAGTACGTTCGGGCCCTTTGCGTCAGGACCAAATGCCCAGACCGATCGCGCGGCGAGCACGTCCCATTGGTACTGGTTCTGGAAGAACTCGGCAACGTCTTTTTTCGGCCACTACACATCGTGCTCCTTCAGCCTTTCGCATCATAGACACGTCGTACGTCAAGGCTCACGACGCCCGCTTCAATGTCCTTGGCGAGACCGACGTCGAGGGGCTCGGCAATCATCGTGAGCTTGTTCTTTTGATTGGGCGTCTCGGCAAAGCACCTATTGCAAGACATCAATCTCAACGAGTCGGAAATATGCAAGCACGTACTGCACAGACGACGTCTCAATGACCGTCTCACAGAAAGAAGTGACAGGGTCAGCGACCTTGATCTCGATCTCCGAGTACATCTTGCGCAAGTCGTGCAAGATGCAGTCAGCCGCGAGCTCGCCCGTGCACAAAATCACGTGCTCGCCTGACTCTTCGACCTTGGTCGTCACCAACGGGTAGCTCTTGCTGATTTTGCGCAGGCCCTCGAGCATCTTGGGGAGCTCGGATGGGTTCAGCGGCTCGACCGCGAGCTTGACGACAGCGCTCGTGCCGAAACGCTGCGCCAGCGGCGTGAAAATGCCCACGCGCTCGCTTTCCAAGACGTCTTCGGATGCGTCAGTGATCGTCGCGCTGTTGATGATGCTGCTGTCGACGCCCTCGAGAAGGACCCAGTTGCCAGCGACAATGCGGTTGACGCGGACGCTATACCGGCCTTGGCTAATACCGACGGCCTCGACCGAGCGCACACACATGTCTTCGTCGTCGTCGATGCTGTAGCTGTCACCAAGCACCTTGACGCGCTGGTTGGTCGTCACGGCGCCCGAGTAGACGCGACCGAACGCGCTGAACGTCGTACCATCCGTCGACGAGTAGAGTTTGACGATGTTGAGCATAAGCGGGCCCGTGGGGTCGCATGCCAGCATCGCAGCCGCCACCTTCGAGTCCATATCACCCGTGTAGAGCGACTTGACCTTGATGGCCGCCGTCTCGAGCGGTGACGGTACATGCCGAGACACCATGTCGACAAACGAGCTTGCAGACCGCCCAAGGAACTGCGAGAGCACGAGCTTGAGGAGCGGACGCGGGTTCAGATGCAAGTCCTCGCGGCGCACGCGAAGCCCAAGGTCCCGCAGGGTCTTGGACAGCGTTGCCGTGTCCTCGCCCAGTACCTACGGCGACCCAAATAAGCACCATATCATTCCATTATACCCTTTGCAACGCACCTGAGCATAAATCTTGTAGATCGGCTCCAGAATGAACGACACGAACGAGCGCGGTGCGTTCTCGTACGGCTAATGCATGATTGAAAATGCAAAGATCAAGGTTCAGAGACGCACCACTTTCTTCTTGAAGGTGCGCGTCGCAGGCGCATAGTACATGTCGCCCCAGAGCCGCTTCGCGAGCTCTGTGGGGTTGACGCCGCGATGGATCTCGCTATAGAGCTAGAAACACATTTGAGCTCTTGACAAAAGCCGGAAAGTGAGTGCGTACGCGGGAAAAGGATTCGAGCGAAAAGTGCCAGCCATGCTGCGCCGAAGCAAAACAAACGTTGCCGAGCTCCGGCGACACGCGCTTTGCCGGCTGCCCCAGGGGCGTGTGCGTCTCAATGATCTTGTTGACCTCTTCAATAGTGTGGAGGAGCTTGAAGTACGCGTCGGCCGGCGGTAACTTCAACTCGATGATGAGGCGGTCAACCTACAAGCGATTTCGTTCGACTGGATGGGGCATCGATCCTGGTCATACCTTGTTGACGACGAGCAAGATCGGGAGCTTCGACAAAAGAGCTGCCTTGACAATGCGCTCCGTCTACATAGCATGCATTAGCGAGGCGGCCAAACAGCAGTAATGACGTACGTTCATCATGACACCTTCAATGGCATCGACAACAAGCACCGCACCGTCTGCGACTTGCATGGCAGCCGTCGTTTCGTCGGAAAAGTTGACGTGGCCGGGGCAGTCGATGATGTTCATGATAAACGACTTGCCGTTGCTGGACGGCAGCACGAGGGACACGGGCGTCGACTTGATGCTGACCTTGCGTGCCTGCTCGTCCATGCGGGTGTCCGTATACCGTCGCTCCAGCTCGACGGCCATCGCTTTCTTCGTCGCATCGGTCTGTTGGTCCTTCCACTTGACTTCGTGCGTCGCTTCGACAAGCAGATCCAAGAGGACCGTCTTGCCTGCGTGCAAGTCCCCGACAACAGCCACGTTGCGGACCATGGACGGGTGGTCCATCAAGCTGGCCAAGAAATCGTTCGAGTACGTCGTCTTTGGCGGCTGCTCGGCGCTCGAGAACTCCTTGACCTTGACAGGCGCAACGAGCGGCGTCTCGATCGCTTGCGCATCTTCTTCCATCACCAGCACCTCGGCATCGCCAAAGACCTCTTCCGCGTCCGGGTAGTACTGCTTGTCTTCATGCAGCACAATTCGATGGTCTTCTTCGCGGTACGTGGACAAGGCCGAGGATGGCTCGCGGCCCATGTTGTCATCGTCGTCAGCCTCCTGCCCACTGGCAGCCTCGTCGTCGGAAGCGCCATCCTCTTGCTCGGACTCTTCGCGCTCTTCCTCGCTCTCCGAGTTGGAGTCATCTAGCTCCGGGCCAATGTAGTTGCCAAATTCATCGTACAACGACTCGCTCATGGCGTCCCGAGTTCAAAATGGAAGCAAAATGTGGTGAGGGACCATTTCCTCTACGAAAGCATTTTACTGAATATGCATTATTACAGGTACTGCATTCTAAAATACTATACCCTTTCAGTGGGCGTTCTATACAAAACACCAATGCATTTCGAATGGAGGGAATATAATAATACCATAGGATACCTCGATGCGATCAGATTGTTGCTTCGTGGACAGAGTGCAATGCTCCAACCATCCCAACCATGTACTTTCAACAACGCTGCGAGACACGAGGCGCGAGAAGCAAGAGGAGCTTGGATCAATGTATGCGTGGGCAGGCTCGGGTTCACGCTCGAGTTGGCGACCGAAATTACGGCAATGAAATGGTGGATTTGCCGTACTTGGGTTCGTTCAATGAATAAAATATCTGGATATTGTATGTGAAAACCATTTTAATACTACACAGACGATTGCAATTGCAGCAAAGACTGGCCAATCCAATCTTTCGTGAGCATCATCATCATGGAGGCGCGGATAAGCTGCGTGAACCAAGCGCTTCTCGCCATCAAGGACGTTTCCGTGCGAAGATGACATGCCGTATATGAGGCTCTCAAGGGAGACGTCCTAGGCGGAGGAGCCCACTGGTGTCGAGGTCCTCAACCTTCATGGCAACTGCATCCGGACCATGGATGGGCTTCAGCGCTTCCCCAAGTGCGTATGCTCCTTCCGTTCATGTGCAGGTCTTCATGTGGCATTATAGCCTCCGCGAGCTGTCGCTGTCGTCCAACTGGATCGAGGTACGATGTTGCGTACAGAGCTGTATCGATGGCACGTGTAGGCTCCATCCTACTCGGCGCTGCGGGGACTGGAGCACCTCACTGTCCTCGATCTCTCGGCCAACAGGTTGATGCGATCAAGCTTCTTTGGTCTCATGGAAGCGCAGACTCGTGACGACAATGGGCATTCCAACGCTGCCTGCCCTCAAGGAGCTCTCCCTCGCCTACAACGCGTACGGTAGACGGTCATGTTGCGCGATCTCATCGATCCCATTAGCCTCACGGTTCTCGACGGTCTTCTCGACCCTCTCAAGCTGCCTCAGCTGGAGATCCTGGATCTTCGCGACAACCAAATCGCTCATATTGACGACCTCCGACCTCTCTTTTACCTCCAGGTACAGTCACGCCCCCCGGATCGCTCCTCAGCACGCACTAGAACCTACGAAGTCTCCGGCTGCAAACATTTAGCAAGAGCCAATCGAATCCTGTGTGTTCGACGACAGCGTACCCCATCTCTTTGCTCGACGTACGTCAAAGCGACTCGATGGCTGCGGCTGACCTCCGTTCGTAGAAAATGTCGGCTCTCGATGTGCTCGACGACGAAGACGTCGAAGTGCTTCGCGAAATGGCAGCGCTGGCTATGCCCCGCTACAACACACTTGCGCAGGCCGTGCTGCGAAGGGCCGACGCAGCCTCGCCCGCAGCATCGTCTTCGCGCTCCGTGCCCGACGCGCTGGAAACTCGCATACGGCGCCTCGAAGAGCGCAACCGATCGCCCGTCGCCAATAGTCTTCCAAAGCCGCCGGTCTTGACAGAGATTGATGCAGAAATCAACCGCGCAAAGCAAAATCTTCGCGAGCTTCACCACCAAAGTTTGCGGACGCGACCTCCGCCCATCAGTGTCTTTGTCGAGACCGAGACGCGTCACGGGTATCGTGTCCAGACCAAAGACGTTAGCGATGACGTCGCCCCGCCACCGCCTGCATCCCCGACAAAGTCCCCTTTAAGTCAACCTCACTGGGTGGACCAAGGTGCACAGTGCACACCGCTAGTGCGTGCTTGTGCCAGCCAAACGGACTTGACCGACGACAAGATTGAGGGCCTCCAGGGCGACTTGGCGGTCATGACGAACCGGGTGCAAACAGCGGAAGCCAGCGTGCTGCAGCTAGCCGCAGCCAACGCAACTTTGACGGCCAACATCGCAAACGTACAAAACCAACTTCAAGCGGCTGAAATGACGCGAGCTGCTCTCGAAGAACATCAAGCACAGCTCCTGGCGGGCCTTCAGAAGAGCCACGTGGACGCTGTGGAAGGGTTCCAGTCCGACATCGACCATATCACGCAGCAGTTGGTGACAAGCCAAGCAAGCTTGCGCGCGTCGGAAGCACAAGTGGCCCACTGGATGCAAGAGCACAGTACGCTCAAGGTATGAGCAAGTAGGATGCTCCGCGTGGACATGCTCATTTGGGCGACTAGAGCAAAAACCTTGCCTTGGAGATGACTTTGGCTGAAGCAAAGGCTGCACTGGATGCTGCAACCAAGGCACATGCGTCCAATCTTCAAGACAAGACGCACGCGGTAGAAACTCTACCTGATGTGCCGACTGAATACTTGTTGTCGTAGCACACCATGGTCGTGCAGCAGCTGAGGCGCGAGCTCGCAGTACTTTGCCAGCGAATATTTTCGGACTCATCAAATGCCGTAGGACACGACTGCGTCTTTGGAAGACGTTTACGCCAAGTACGCGGCCAAGGAGAAAGAAGTGGGTTGCTCTCTTTTTCATGCGAATACATGACCATGGATGTAGGTGCTGCAATTGCGCAATGCCATTTTGGCTAAAACGAGCGACCTCGATTCTGGAACCTTCCGGCACCGCGAAGAATGGCAGCGCCGAGAGACCGAGTGGAAGCGCCAGGAGCAAATGCTGCTCCGGCACTCGGCGATGGCGGTGCAGAAATGGAGCTCGAGTTTCGTCAGAAGCAGCAAGATTCGATTTTAAAGATCAAACACCTACAGCAAGCACTGCAGGTACCAAACGACATGGCCCCACCTATTGGCTTGTATGTATATGTGTGCCAGAAAGCGATGGCCGACGCCAAGGCATGGGAGCTCAAGTGTTCGGCGGCAACGGCACGTGTTGCAGAGCTTTCAGCAAGCCACTCGACTCTTTCGTCCCAAGTACGGTGTCTAAAATCTCGCCGCGATATTGTAACATCCCCAACGATTAGCTCCACTCGATGGACAAGCGCGTCATGAAGATGCAAGAGGCGTTCGAGCGTCAAATGACCGAGCTCCAAGAAACCATCGATCATCTCGAGCACCAAGTCGACGATGAGCGTTCGCAGCGTCTCGCCGCTGAAGATGCAGCAACCAGCGCGCTATCCAAGTCCGCGTCAACAAGCGACACCATCGAAGCGCTCGAGGCACAGCTGCGTGACGCCAACGCACTCGTTCAAGTCAAGAACGTCATGCTGGACGATCAAAGCCGACTTCTTCTGGACGCACGCCGGGACAAGGACGCCTTGGTCGTCGCGTTGGACGACATGCGAGGTCGCGTGGAAGAGTTGGAAGCAGCGCTTGACGATAGCCTCGCTGCACAGGCCGACATGGCAGAGTACCAGAGAGAGGTCGAGGCGCGTGCGGGGCAAGTCGAGTCGGAAGCCGCGCGGCTGCAAGACATGGAGCGTATTCAAGAGGAGCTCGCGACAAAGGAGGCGGCGCTCGAGTACCTCGAGGGTGAACTCCACCACCTTCGCAAGACGGTCGCCAAGCAAGAGGCTCGGAGCTCCGAAAAGATCGCGCAACTCGAGACGTCCGTACGTGCTCTCTGGACTTGGGTGTCTTTATTCTAGTGGTGTGTTCCTAGCACGCAGCACATCAGGCAGAGCTCAGGACGCAGGCGGAGACGCTCAAAAGTGAGATTATGAGCCTCCAAGCCAAGCTCCAAACCGCAGCACATCAACTCCAAGCCGCGAAACACCAGCACCACAACATGCAGAAGCGGTTGTACGAGTACCAAACGCGCCTCCAGTCGACCGAGCACGAGATGAAGGTTGTCCTCCTTCAGGTCCGTGGCAAGGATGCAGCAATGCCTCGACCGCAATTATTCGTAGATGGAGAAGGAGCGTGATGCGAAGCGCCAGCACATGGACGAGATCGCGCGTCTCGTGCAAAAGATCCACGACGGAGCACCCTAGAGATGCATGTTCTGTCTATTATACACGTCTACGCCGAGTCCGAGTCGCTCTGCTGGTTGGTCGGCCGCGCCTTCTTCTTGGTCTTTCGCGGCTTTCGCACAGGGCTCATGATCGTGTCGTACGTGTTGGGCACGGCAGCAGCGTTATCGTCGTCGTCGTCGTCGCTGCCCTGCACTTGGTTGTGGCCAGCTTCGTCCGCTTGGTTGTCGACGCGCTTCACGACGAGCTTGTAACTGGGCCGGATTTCGCCGCGGTAACCCTTGGGGAAGTAGGCGCGGTTGAACTCGCGCAGCTCGTCGATCGTCATGCCGTAGTGCGCTGCCACCGACTCGGGCGTCTCGCCGACCTGCACCACGTGGATCTGCTTGGTGAGCTTCACCTCGCCAATGTGCCGCATGCGGTCTTCTGCAGCCGAGTTGTGACCGACGACGAGCGCTTGCCCAGGCACTAGGCGCGGCTTCATGCCGTTCGGGAACGCGACCTTGTTCTTGAGCAGGAGGCGGGCCTTGGTCGTCTTGTGCTGCGCACAGATCGAGTCGAACGTGTCGCTTTGCGTCACGACGTGCATGATGGCGTGGGCGTCAACGTGGTTCGGGTCCGGGATCGTGTTGATGACGCGGATGTGCAGCATCTGGCCTGGAAACATGATGCCCCGCTCGCCTTTGGGGAAGTATTGGCGGTTGTCGTTGCGGATCGCCTCCTCGGTCGTGTTGAACTCGAGCGCGATGCTCTTGACCGTGTCGCCGGACCGCACGACGTGCATCTGGCCCCAGCCTTGGTCGATGAACTCGGGCGGCGGCGGCAGCGATACTGCGAGCGGCTCGTCGACGATGAGCTCCTGGCCCGGGTACACGTTGTTGCTCTTGCCGCTGAAGACGATCGGGTTGAGCTCGCGGATCTTCTTCTCGGCCATGTTGGTCTTGGCTGCGATGCTGCTGAGCGTGTCGCCCTTCGTCACCGAGTAGCGGAACGGCGCAGCGCTCTCGGCCGCCTGCTTCTTGTTGCCCCACGTCCCGTACATGCTGAATCGAAAGTGGCACGCCCCGCGGCCCGGCGTATCCGGATACCACGCCGCCCATCACTTCAACCGCGCTGTTTGCATCATTTGTTTCTTTCACTTTAAAAAGATTAGATCCATCATACTGTACATAGCATCAAATTGAGAATGAGGATATTAATTGCACCCTGCCGTCGAAATCGAGCGTCGTTTTCGTATCCGGTAAAAACAGTCGCGCTGGTGTTTGGTAAAAAACCGCGCCAACGCCGCCGCTTCCATGTGAGTGCTGCGATTCATGAAGCGTTGCTGCTGCGCACGGACATCAGCTCGTCGCTAACATGAAGCACGGTTCGGCCTCTTGGAACCGGGGACGCCGAGCTGGGCCGGCTCCAGTCGATCTTGGGTTTGCGGCGTATGCGCGGAGGGCGCGTTGATGTACCGTCGTACGATGTGGCTACCGGTAGCGGCCGAGAGGTTGCATCTTGGTTCGGTTGCTCTGGTGGCGGAAGGCTCCTGTGGCGATTGAGGTAGATCGACAGCGCCTTCTGTTGCGCAACGAGGCGCGTGGCATGGGTCGGCGCGATGCCAGCGGGACTTGTTTGCACTGGCAGCGGCTGTCGAATATGTATCGTTGCTGACCTTGGTCGCTGGTACACGGCGGTCGGCGACAAAAAAAGCGGCGTCGATACACTGATCTTGCATGCAGTGGGAGTCGTGTTGCGTGGCCCGACCGCGGGACTGCTGAGCGCAATCGGAGCTGCCGATGCCACGTGAAGGCTCGAAGTGGAGGGCACAACACGGCGTCGGCTTGCCGACGAAATGCGCCGCGATGCCGGCCAATGTCGTTGCGCAGCCTCAGGCTCGATCTCTTGCGCGCGTCGCGTTGGACCGCAGGAGCTTGGTCTTTTCACTTTCTTTTTTCGCGTCACCACCGGCGGCGGCTCGACGACAAGGTCACAACGTGGCGGACATGACATCATTGCTTCTCGGCGAGCAAATGTCTGATACTTTGGCTGTCGTAGCTTGAGTTGCACTGCCTACAGCAGCGCGCGACTGTGACGACACAAATACGTCCATGTGTTGGAATGAACCTCGTGGAACATGTTATTCGAGCGCGGTGTAATCGTAATAGGGGTCACCTATTCTTGAGTTAGCCAGGCTGTCTTAAGTACACCACGGTCAGTAGATACCTGTATCAATGCCTCCTCGTCTGTCTCGGGTCGCTTCTCGGTGCGATAGTACGACCGCAGAAGGTGGCTGCTCTCGACCCCGAACCGGCGGTCAAAAGAAGTCTCCGTCTCGAGCTCCGACGCGGCCTCAGTCGGCGACGGCAGCATGACGGGTAGGACGCCAATATGCTCCTCGTAGTACTTCAAGTCGTCTGGCGTCAATCGGAACTTGCGCATGAGCGCAAGGATCGAGTCCGTTGATGTCATGTGCTATGAAACCGCCGACTGCACTTTCGGCGCGCCAAGAATGATTGGCAAACTAGACTGGTCGAAGATAAAGGCAAGCTGATTGCATCAACTAATGAACTACTCTTCACATCATTTACTGTACAATGTATCCTACCACTCGTCGCGGTCCCACCTTGTGAGCTCCAGCGTGCTCGCATCTTCCACGTCATGGTTTCGCTTTTCTCCGAGTGCGCGGAAGATGACCTTGTCGCCTGCCTCTTGGCTAATGACTTCAAAGTCTCGAAGACTCTGCTTCCGCGCGACGGCTGGAGTTTGAGGCACTGGCGCAGCGATTTCGTCGTCCGTGGGTATGATCCCGCACTGATTGGACCGCCCGCACGACTCGACGAGCGCGAGACACTCGCACGAGACGGCGGCCGCGACGAGTTCATAACTGCAGACTTGGCCATCTGACCCACTTGAAATGGCGATGCGTCTGTCGGTGCTTTCTTCACCGACGTCACAAACACCTTGTTCATGCGCATGGTCTTGAAGCGCAGCTTCAGACGCTCCTCGTCGGTGGCTTTTGCACGGGCATCGTAGTTATTTTCTTCGCGCCGCAGCTCGTCCGTGGACGGCGCCTGCTTCAAGCACTGGATCGTCTTGAGCATCGCACCCACGGTCACATCCATGGTTGTGCGCGGTCGAAGCTGCTTCGGTTCTCGCGGTAGAAGCATTCTCTCGGCTGCTGGCTTGGGCTTCGGCGCTGGCTTTTCAAAGCTGAGCTTGGAACGCACCCCGCTGAGTGACAGATCGTGCATGTTGCCTTCGATGCGAATGGCGCTTGCGACCGTGCGAGGACGAAGCCCCTCAGGCTGCGTCCCTGTCATGGAAGCCCGCGTCCTTTATCACGACAAGAATAGATGCGCAGACTCTAAATTCGCCCGCCGCATCATCCAGAGTTTCAATGTATCGAGTTCATTATGCCTCGAACGACCAAGTGCTGGTGCCAACTCCCACGCATTCAGGCGTAGCACTACGTATGCGAAGTCTTTGAGCTAGTTTCTGCTAACTTGATTTTACGCGAACACGTTTGATTGATTGATTATTATGCCTCGCAAGGTATGGGAAAACGAGTGGGTTATTGTTACTGATACTCACGCAAAACAGGATGATGCTACCGCTAGACACAGTACTATACCATCGGCCGTGGCTTCCGTGCGGAGAAGGGGGCCTTGGGCACGAGCATGTCTTTGTTGAGATTGGACCGCACAGGAGTGCGTGACTCTGCTCCCCACATCGCCAGTTGAATCACGGGCGGCTTGTTCGGACGCGGGTGAGCCACAGGCGATGGGCATTGGCTCTCTCTCAGGTTGAAGAGGTGATCGAACTTGCTGTGCCTTGACTTGCGCGGCGTCAATAATGACTGCATGCGCCGCATGTCGTTCTCTCTCATGTACGCTTCAATCGACTCGATCTTCTCGGCGAGGCGCTGGTTTGGTGGTCCCCCAGTTGGCAGCACCATGAACTGCTGCATACGAACTCCTCCCAACGACGGCGTAATGTCGCCGCTGGGGCTCGTCGCCATTGCCAGCGGCTGACGTGTAATGCCCTGAGAGGATTTTCGCGCCGACCGATTTGTGCCGCAGGCGCCAGTCGACGCCGGCCGAGGCTTTTTTGGGGCTTCATCAGCCCCTTGCGGGCTCGCCTCGACACGCGCATCTACTACATGATTCGGAGACATGAGCTGACGCTAGCCGCGAGAAGTATACAGACATGTGCTCGGAAGAACCTCATTCGAGCTCTAGATAGTATATTGTCTCATCGTTCCCTCATTGGATATTTTACGAAGACCATACCTTGCGTAGTTTGTTCCGTAGAACTGCTTCAAAGAACGACTGTCTTGGCTAGAACAGCACTTTCATAGCTCTCAGTACTCGTTAGGGGCGCACCGTAGCAGCGACGAGGCTTGGTGCCCGGTGTAAGGGTGTTGGTGCAGCGCTTGGCTGATGACGCACGTTGGGCTGTCGGAAGCTAGCCAGCTACGCAGCAGGGGTCTCATGATCATCTCAGAGCACAACGCTACTTACTTGTGACTCCTTTCCGGTCGCCACCGTGCTTGGAAGATAGCTTTTGAGTAGGAGACTCGAGTCGATCCCAAAGAGGCGATCGCTCGTTTCATCATCATCGGGTTCGTCCTGGTCGGCGGGGTCCGAGGATGACCCGCTTCCTCGCGGAGGCAGTGTCTCGCGCATCTTCGACCGGGCTAAAAGCGGTGATGGGCACGGTTACCGAGAACAAATCCGATAACGTATGACGTACAAATGCCACACAAGTAACGCCGTGTCGAAGCACCAACGCAAGTCACAGAGCCGCGGGGACGAGTTCGTCTGCTCACACCACGACGACGTATCAAACAACGCAGCGTCTTTGACGTGCAACATGCGATGGCTCAAGTTGGCGCATGGAATTCAAAGGGTTGGGCCGCAGACGGCTATGCTACGCCATGACCGTGTCGTGCATGTCCTTGGTAGGGCCCACGAGGCAGCTTCGAGCGTAGGGCCACGTCGCAGCGGCGAGCGCGTTCACATCGTACGACTGGATCGTCGCGGGATCGGGCCGGCTGAAATTGTAGAAGACATCGTCGGGGATGCTGCGGAAGATATACCTACGCCGCAATATCGCGTCAATAGGCCTCGATATGCCCGTACGTACGCCAACTCGAATGGTCGATGGCCCAAGAGTATGATGCGCTCGCCCTCCGATAGGATGTGCGTATCTCCGTGCTCTATGCGTTGTGGATGCATGAGGTACGGCGCTCCATGCTCGAGGATCGGGCATCGCACGCAAGAGGACGCGGTCGACGTAGGTTCCTTGCGCGCTCGTGTCGGTGAGTCGCGTCAGCAATGTTCCCCCCACTGCAATCGTTTCGAGGTGGCAGTGGCAACGCCCCAAGAGCTTGAGATGCGCTCGCTCCCGCGCCGTCGCCCCGCGGAACGGGTGCTTGAACATGCCCTTCCGGAGCGCAACGCCATCGCCGTGGGGCCTGAGACCCATGATTTTCGTGCTGTATGAGAGGAGAGAGATAGGTACATGAGGGGGATGATGGCCACCCGGGCTTCTCGAAGGCGGTCCCGCGCGTGCTCCGGGACTGCCGCGAGGTCCAAGAGCAGGAAGTTTGGCATCGCTTTGGCTCGGAAACTTTTAGAATGGGACCCTCGCGACAATTTATTGGCCAAAATGAATTTGGAAACGCGCTGGGATTGGTGCATTTTCAAAAGATCCACGGGCACGTTGAAGTTACTCCGCGAGGGCAGACACGCATGTCATGCGTGGCAACTTGCTCGATCACGACATGAATCGACAAGAAATAGACCATCGCGCTCTCTTTTTACGCACAAGGCTTTGCAGATGGAGCGCAGAAGAGCAATGCTGCAGATGACCGTGCAGAAGAGCAATGCGGGCGAAAGATACCTCTGATGCTGAGAACCAAGGGAATCCCCTTGCTGAGAACGTAGCACAGCGGTGAAGTGTGAGTTGACGTTCGAGTACTCGCCACACAGTACCCATCAATGACTATCGAAGAGAATTATCATCGTGCAAATAAGGTTGCACGCGCTTCTTTTAGCAGGGCCAGACTGCACTGACCCTTCCTCATCGCCCTCTTCGATGTGCTCATGAACGCCACAATCGTGTTTGCTGCTCGTCGAATTGTATGTACGTCGAACTCAACTCAACGAAGGCGGGGAGTGTCAACGAAACGGTGATTTCGCGCAGCTTTCATACGTCGTTTCGCCGGAAGGGGCGCGAGATGACGGAGCCAAAGGCAGCAGCGCCGCTCCCGAAGGAGCTTCGAATGGCGTGGAAGCGTGCGACGAAGCTTCTGAAACTCAAAGACACGGGGAAAAAGATTGAGGGCATCATGTACTGCGGCACGGATGGCCGCTTCTTCCGCGAAGGCGGCTGCGTTGCCGTCCTCATGGCCTTCCTGACGCGCACCAAGGCAACAGAAATTGCACCTTCTTCCACCACTTCATGAACGGCATTGTAGCAACACGAGGTCTTGCACCAAACGCTGCTGATGTTTGTCAAGCTGCTCGCGTCCGGCGACCCGGCGCTGTCCTGCGCTGAGAACGGTACGATCCTAGCTTGTTTTCGGACTCCAACCTAGCCATGGCCAGTGCTCTACGTGCTCGAGGAAGGGCGGAAGCCCACATCGCCGTGGAATAGCGGCGAATACTTTCTAAACACACTCAGCATGCCTCTTAGCGACGACTCCAAGGTCGCGTCTCGCGCCAATGTTGCATCGTATCATTTAAAGGCATGTAGATCGCCGCCATCAAGATCTACACAAGCATGGTCGAGTGTTGTGCGGCCGCAGCGACCTCGGATCTCCTGTCGCCACTCTTAACCCTGGGCATCCCATCGAGCAGCTGGCTTCTGTACTCCATAATCCATCCGCGGAGCTGCAGTACTTGGCTCTGAACGGTCTCTTCGTCTTTCTCAAGCACACAGCCGCGCGCGACGAAGCCATCGCGACGTTCTTTTCAATTGGAGACGGACCCAAAGGCATCTTGAGCTTCCTCCACCATAGTGAGACCCGCTTTGCCGTCCTCGCACTGCAGCTACTCGAGTGGCTCACTCAAAGCGGTCAGACGATTACCACGGCCTGGACTCATCTGACTGACATGTAGACGTCGGGCGGGATCGACTTTATGCCGACGGACTTGTGACGCACCTCACCGAGAAGCTCCAGAGCTGGACGCCCGCGTTCCTTGGGACGATCGAAGCCGACGTCGTCGACGCCACGTGCCAGTGCCTCAGTCTCGTTGTGCTTGTGCTCGCTCGCGTGCACATTGTGTCCAACTTTGCGATCGCTGAAAACGCGACGATGGTCACCGACGCCGTCCACGCTATGGTCGCCGTTCTCGCGACGCCAACGCTCCGGGCGCCTGCAAATCTGGCCACGGCCTTGAGCGTCCTCGCGTCCATTGGTCGGCTCGTCGAGCGGCACGGTCCGAGCCTCGCCGCTGCGACGCAGACAGGTCTCTTGACGACACTCCTCTACTTCCTCGTCGTCGACGAGCGTGATCCGCGCGAAGCTTTGGGCTCGGCCGAGGGGACCGACGCCCACGACGGCGACATCAAAGGCAAAGCCAAAGCAAAAGGGAGTGGGAAGGAGAAGCCCCCAAAAGAAGCGCCGCCACCACCAGTCGAAGAAGTCGACCCCGCGCTGCTCGAG
Organism: Saprolegnia parasitica CBS 223.65; assembly: GCF_000151545.1. NCBI lineage: Eukaryota > Oomycota > Saprolegniomycetes > Saprolegniales > Saprolegniaceae > Saprolegnia > Saprolegnia parasitica. The sequence continues at coordinate 824,483 of NW_012156401.1, read as the reverse complement.
GCCCAAGCCAAGGCCAAGGCCGAGAAGGCGGCCAAGACCAAGGCGTTGTACGCTACGGTGCGCAACGCTGCCGACAAGCTCCTTCACCTCTGTACTGGCGACGGCCCGCTCTTTCTCGAGGAGAATGTGCTCATGCAGTACGACGCCTTCCAAGCCATCTTTGCGATCCCCGACATCGCGATACAGCTGCGCGCAGGTGGCGTCCTCTCGCTGCATACAGACACTTACCGCGTTTAGCGCGCCTCGCGGCCAAGGTGGTGCAACACAAAGAGAACGGAGCCAAGTTTGGCCTCCTTGGCACCCCGTGTCTCTTGACAATGCTGCATGATCAGTTTAAACTCCAGTCGACACCACTAGCAACTGACGCACCCTCCGAGGTGCCGAGCGATGACGACCGGCAGTCTGCTCAGGTCAAGTATTCGAGCTTCGTCATGTATATCTCGATGGCCCTTGCGCCGCTTTCGACCCACAGCACGGACGCCTGCGATGTACGACATCCTCGATATCCAACAAAATTACCATCATCCAGCGCTAGGCGTGTGGGGACGAGACGAGAAGCCCCGTGGGCCCACTCGTGCATTATATTGTCAACCATGCAGCCGACGGCGACATAATGCTTGAGAACCCACTGGCGTTTTCCTGGGGTCTCGACGACCGCTGTATTTCGCCTCTGGAGCACCCCCCGATCCGCGCCAAACCTCAAGTGTGGGCTGCGCAGGCCGTCGCAGCCTTGGCGCGCTGCTACGCGCACTGGGTCGCTCTCGCGACGCCGCACCCAGACGGTACGTCTACTATCCCTCAAGTCATTGCCACTGTTGTAATGCGTAGAGCCGCCTCCGCCGGTGGAGAAGAAGGGCGCCAAAGACAAAAAGCAGGTTGTCGTCAAGGAGATTCCAGTGACAGGCGACCGCGTCACGCAGCGCATCGCTACCCATGCGTTTGCGCTGCTTCAGTTCCTGAAAGAAATCACCGACTTTGACGTGCACACCCAAGTGCTCGCGATCTTGCGCCCGCTGCCGCTGCTCCCGAACGGACGCAAGTCGCTGCTCAAGCAAGCGTTGGACGCGCCGCTGGAGCCGACACCCGAGGGTGTCCAGCTTGGTCACTGGCCGTTTCTGGAGCCCCTCGCGCCCTCCATGGCCGCCCACACGCGAGTGCTCGAAGCTGTCCTCCACGTGTTTCATCGCCGCGACTCGCCGCTCGACAACATTGCGGCCGCCCTCGCGTTGCTCAAGTCGCTTTTGCTCGATGAAAAAGCGTCTCAGGACGAGTACGACATGGACCTCTTTGTGAACGCGGGGCTGCACCTCGGCGTGTTGCCGCTGCTCATTGCGCTCCTCGACACGCAGCGCATCGAGGCGACACCGATCGATGGCCTCCAAACCGCCCTGCGCAGCCTCGCCCAGTACCTCATCCAACTGGGCAAAACACGTGAGGCTACCGTCCAGGCCAAGCTCAAGGTGTACTTGGACGAAGAGGAAGACGGATCGCAGCCGCAACTTGACGCGGTCGGTCGCACCAAGACGATCGCCTCGCGGTGCGTTCCTCGCAGACCACTGAGGCGACGACTTTCGGTCTTTTGATTTTAGGTACGTCGACTTGCTCTCTCGGCCGTTCGACTTTGGCCGGTTTGGGTATGTGGCCAAGGCGGCGATTCACATGGCGATCGATCTCAATGAAGCGCCGCTCGTGCAGCTCTTGCTCGACGCCGGCGTCTCGGCGCAACTTGCGGACCGCGACGGCTCGTCCTGCCTCATGCAAGCCTTCGTCGCCGGTCACGACGACATGGTGCGCGCCCTTCTCGACGCCGGCGCCGATGTGAACGCGGTCAATGCCGCCGGGACGCCCGTGCTCAAGTTCAGCCTCTTCTCGTCCAGCGTCGTGCAAGACCCCGCCGTCCAAGCGCTCATTGCGGCGCGGCACCACAAAACGGGCGACCCTTTTGAGACCGCCAAGGCTCTCGACAGCCTCTACGTCGAGACAATTTCAAGCTACACGACGCAGTGCCTCGAGCGAGGCAGTGACCCGAACGTCACGAGCGAGCTTGGCACGTACCCACTGCACTGGATCCTATCGACGTGCTATCTCCACGCCAATATTCGCGGCTGCGACCTCTGCTTCCGCCTCGACTCGAGAAAGCACCCGGCAAGTGTCATTGAGCTGTGGACCACCGCGCTCCTCAATGCAGGTAGTGACATGAACGCTTGCAGCAAGCTCGGGCGCACGCCACTGCACCTCGCTCTCTTGCACGGCCACAGCGGCCCCGCGAAGCTTTTGCTTGAACGGGGAGCGGATCCGTTTATCCGCGATCGGTACGTCCTCCCAAGACGCGACGCGTGAAACAAAGTGGCTCGTAGGTTTGGCTGCTTTAGTCTCCACTATCTCTGTCTCGGGCGCTGCGGCGACGCCAGCGTGGAGCTACTGGACATGGTCCTCAGCCGCGCGACCAAGTTTGACGTCACGACCGGCGTGCACAACGACCTGCGCAAAGGCAAGTCGGACGCCGCCAAGCGCCTCGTGGAGCTCGACGCGATCTTTGCCGCGGGCTTTGGAAGCATTTGCGTCCGCGCAGCCTCAGCATGTGTCCTTCGACTCCGTCCGAGCTGCTTGTGCACACGAGTCAGTCGGGGTACCTCCCAATACACTTTGCTTGCGGCGCCACCGAGCCCGACATTGACGCAAGCTACGAGCACCTTCGAGGTACGACTTGGATCGAAAAGGACCGTCCAATGTGGCTACTAGACTCGCAGCCGACGCGGCGAAAGATACTTAATCACCTCGTGTCTGCCTATGGCGCAGACCTGGCGGCGCCCACGGCGACCCATGCCAATGCACTTCACGTCGCGTGCAAGGCCGACGTGGAAGGCGCCAACGCTGACATTATCAACTATCTACTGTTGCAGTCGGGCGTCGGCCTCAACCACGTGCACGACGTATCGCCCATTGACCGGCGCACCGACACGCTGCCCATCGGCGCCTCCGCCGTCTTCAACGACAGCGTCGCGCACGTCTCGAGCGCCAACGTCGCGCTGGGAACGTACCATCTCTTGACGCAGCCGTGCGGCGACCTCGTTCTCGACGTCCCCGAGACGCATCTGCGCCACGTGGGCGCGTCGCTTTTTCTGGACGGCGACTTTGCGTACGCACCGATCCACTACGCCGTGCAGCACAGCGACAATGCGACGTGGCAGCTTCTGCACGCAGGCGCCGAGCTCACGCCCGAGGGGGCCGACGTCCCGCTCCTCGCCCTCGCGGTTGCTGCCGGGCGCTGCGCGGACGTGATCGCGTACTTGACGCCGCTCCTCTCGGGACAGATCCCGACGCGTGTCGAGCTCAACGCCGAGTGGCGCGGCTCGGCGCTGCACTTTGCCGCGCGACGTGGCAGCGCGGATGTCCTCCGGCCGCTGCTCGCAACGCCGGACGCGGCTCGCCACGTGAAAGTCAAGCACGATGGCATGACGCCGCTGCACATCGCGTGCTTGGCGCCGACGATCGTGCCGGACGTGATCTTGCTGCTCGTGGACGCAGGGGCTTCGTTGTGGGAGGTCGAGCCGGTCCTGGACATGGCGCCCGTCCATCGGCTGCTAGGCGCCCATGCGCTGTCGCTCTTGTCCATCTGCATTGAGCGAGGGTATTTGGCGCGCAGTGATCTGCGGTCTGTCGAGGCCTACGTCGCAGTGCACATGGCGGACGACGACCAAGCCTGGCTGGCCGAGTTTGCCGAGTGGATCGCCGAAGCCAAGCGCCCGTCGTACGTACACCAAGCCAACGACGATGCCGACAACACGAGAGATGGCGAGTTCAAGGTCCTCCAAGACGATCCGTGCTCGCCTGAATTTGTCATCACCTAACCTCTGCACAGATATACTAGTAAATATATTATGTATGCGAAGTCTTCGAGGTAGTTTTCTGATTCAATATGAACGCAACATATTATAGAGAGGCTCGGCACATAGGACCAGCCAAGATTTAGTGGGGAATGATTGGGTTCGTAAATTATCAGAAACATGGACAAGACAACTAAGGAGAAAGACGACAATGAGATGGACGGCGCGAGAATCCTCACACGAGGATGCCGATGCGGGGCGGCAGCCGGATCATATCGTCCGCCTCCGCGCCCTTGGCGACGCTCGTCAGCATGGTCGTCAAGTTGAAGCGGTACGACGGCGAGTACTCGAGCGCTTTGTTGTTCTCGTCGCTGGATCCGGCGGTGCCTGCGGACGAGACGACCGAGTCGGTGACCGAGGATCGATTCCGCGCGAGGCTAAAGTCGGGCATCGGCCCCTTGGCGGAGCGCGACGACTTGGTCGCATGGTGGTCCTTTGGTCGGTCGCCGAGGCCTTGAGCGTAAAAGCCGCGGATCATACTGCTGCGTTCGAGGGGGAGAAATGGAAAATGGACCTAGGTGTCGAGCCATCACGGTAAAGTAGGTGCTCCAAACCAGCTGTTTTCTGTCCGGTTGCTATGGCAAGTTCGACGCACAAGGTTGAAGCGGCAGTAGCAACCCAAGCTCTCAACGCAGTGGTCCGCGCGCATGTTTGCAGCACACCAAGTGGCCGAAGCTACTCCACTCACGGTGGGATGCCTACTCCGCGCCAACCTGCGTCCAGTGCGAAGGCCATCGATCATGGACCAAGCAAATCGAATCTGTCACGCTTCTGTGCCATCGGCTTCGGAACCTGCTTGGTCTTCAGTCTTCTGTGTCTTTGGTTCGCTGAATCTTCGCGTGGATCCGTATGCCACAAAACACAGCGATGAGCGGTCGCGCCGCGGACGACGCATCCTCGTCCGTGGATGATGCATCGGTGGATGACGGGTGCCTGGACGCGCTGCGGCCTGATCAGATTACCCACACCCAAGGGGCCAATTGGTTGAGGCAATTGGTTGGGGCTGACCGCTCTTCGTCCTCCATGACTAGAGTAAACTAATCGATCCTGCCGAGAGGGCGCTGCGGTCAAAGTAGCTTGGTGCACCGGAGTAGCCAAGGAACATTGACGGAGGCTGTACGCAATGAGCCCTGTGCAGGGTGGTATGTGGGCAAGACGCCGCTCACATCGTTGAGATCTGAGAACAAGTGCTTTTGCCTGTCGCCGCCGTATCACACGACAGCACTCACTGCACCGATTTGACGATTACCCGCGCTTGATGGGGGCTTGCTGGCCTCTATCGCAGAGGCGCCTCGGGCTGTCCGTCGAGTACTCATTCGCAAAGAGAATCTCGGCTGCGGCAAATAAAACACAATCAAAACACCCACAAGCTTACTCGACTGACGACACGCATAAAAACAACTAGACAAAGATCCCGGGACTGAACGACGGTGTCGTCGTCAGCCGCGCCGCGCTCTTGCCACGGGACAGCGCCGGCGGAGGACGCGCCGCGTCGACGCCTTCTGCGAGCGCTGATGCAAGCACGTCGACTTGGAACGGGAAGGCCGGCTTGTACTCGTGGATGGCGTCGGCATGGAGGAGGACGTTGGCCGAGCTCGGGTACGTCGCAATAGACGACTCGAATGAGTCCGCTCGTGTCGCGCGCATGGGCTCTGGGTCGTCCTTGAGCTTGTGCGGCCGGTCGCTCAGCCCTTGGGCGTAGAAGGCTCGCAGCATCGCGGAAGCTGTGAGAAGGTCAAGCGAAATGGAAAACTGCCATGGGCTGGTTGTGCTCAGGTGGGGGATTCTCTCACCAGGTGGCGGGGTATTCCCTACTAAGATATGGACGCAACTGCTGCTGGCCGTCCCACGCCATGTGTTGCATCAGGTTTCTCTACCAGTGTTGGGCGGTGATACGTCCAAGTGGGTGCACTGGTGCGAGGGGTCTCCACGGTACCGGTGCGCACTGCTGCACCAGTTGACGACGTCGCCTCTTCTTTCCTCCAAGGACCATGCCCTTTTTTATTGCCCCTTGTTTCCTCCTGCAGTCTTCTCGGCAGAGACAACACAAGTGTTGCTCGACGTTGGAAACAGGAAGAGTCGGCTGCTTGTCGCGCGTGTCGACATGGCAGCCGACTTTGCAGCCGTGCTGGACGGTCTGTCAGCGCTGACATGGCTCGCACTCGACGTCGCCCTGGGGTAACCTACAGTGATCGATTACCTAATTTTAGTACCGACTGGTTGAATAGAATGACATTTTCGTTGGAGACTGCACTTTCCCGCTCGTCGAACTGTGTCCAGAGCGCTGTCCAGAAGAAATCGTCGGAGCATTATCAACCAGCGGCGTCCTGGCGTGCGTCGGTTGCCGCCACTTGCAGAGCGTAAACAGCGCGATGGATACCAGTCGCCCACATGGGTGCGCGATGGCATGTCCACGGCAACGCCATCGCCGGCCGCCGGGAGCCGAGCTAGTGTTTTGGATTGGAAAGGAGGATCTACGTGAACCTTGGTACAATTTTGTACTTCATATTTCAGCTCGTTTACCAAAGCGTTTGTGGCCTTGCGTGCGATACCCGTCATACCACGCAGAGTGCAGAACGATGTCAGAACATCGCGACGGACCTCGCGTCCGAAATGCAGCCGTGTGGAGGCCGGTCTGGAGGCGGCTGGGAGCTAATAGTACTGGTGGTCTGCGTCGTTCGGAAGACCACCTTATTGGTTGCCCATTCGAGTCTGCGAATGTGCCAATAGCTGCGATGGATGACGGCCACGGGAGACGCATCGGATGACTCGACACGCTCGCCACGTCGCTTGAACGCAACGTTTTCTTTGCCTTCCCCCCGATGGCGTGCGTTCGAGGTCTGCTAACGATGAAGAACGCGAGTGCGAATGCCCAGACCGAGGGAAGCGGAGGATGGTTTTAATTTACATAAATATAAGACGTCGGATAGAGTCTACGTGAAGATACCGCCCGCGTACGCCATGCGCATCACCGGCTTTTGGAGGTCGACTGCTTCGTGGTGGACGCGGCGCGGCTTCTCGGGCGACGCGACGTGCTTGGCGCCGTCGACGCTCTTGATGAGGTCGACGACCATCGTGTCGAGGCAGAAGCGGAAGGACGGCTTGTACTCGTAGTAGATCGCGTCCGGGCCTGAGCCGTGCGTGTGCATGGACGAGTCGTTCGAGTCGGTCGTGCCCGTGCGGAGGCGGCCCTCGGGCCCGTGGCGCTGCGTGAGGCGCTCCTTGGGCGTTGTGCGCTGGGTCTCGCTGATCGTGTGCGCGTAGAAACCGCCGAGCATCTTCCTGTTCGTTGGGAGGTGCGCGGGACGAGGCCGAATCGGAAATGACCGTGGGTGACGAATCTACTGGTAGAAGATGGCCGACCACCACGTAAAATCGTGCCCATGGACTCTATGGGCAGCCAGATGGGCAGCGCTACAAACACATGGCGCGTGATTGCCGTTGTTATAACGCCCACTTTGCTTGGTTTTGATCGCCCTTTTATACAGAAGCGGCGTTATAACGTGCCGCACCACGGGAACGCGTTCAGTGTGGGGCCTGTGAGTCACACACATAGTCGATTGAAGCACAGCCCTGACGATGGGGTGGGCGACCCCGCTGTAATGGTTTCGGCATCGACACCAGCCTTCAAGTCCGCCCCCTTGTGGTCAGAGAGTAATAGCACTCGGCCAAGCAGCCGCATACAAACGCCGAGCGTGAAACCTCCTACCCCCTACCTCCTACCGGTACTCCAATACCAAGCACGCAGGAGCAACTGCAAGCGTGGCCAGAAACACGGTCGCCGTCGAAGCCGAGGCTCGCAACTGCGAACCAGATTCATGACATACTAGTATCCTATTATAGCGGTTACGCCTCTTGGCTGTAAAATGGGGCAGCAAGTGAGCGGGGTGGCGGCGCCAGCTGAAATCCACGCATGCGCATCCTGCTGTCTCGACACCGCGTCCGTCCAAGTTGCCTTTGGGCATATCACTCGACTCGACCAGCCCAAGCGGAGCACGACGTGTCAACGTATGTCTTGTTGCATTTTGATGCAATCATGTAATCCGACGTGGCAGGCTGCCTATCGCCGTCCGTTGCGGCGCTGCCGTACCTTCTCTCACTGAACCTCGCCCGGAACAACCTCGACGGTCGCGTCCGCATACAAAGATTGGTTGTTGACATGACCCGTGTGCAGGCAGCCTTCCACCGACCTTTTCCAAGCGCCTGACCTCTCTGGATTTAAGCGGCAATCGACTTCACGGTTCAGTGTCCATGAGATTACTGCGTGATGGACGTGGATATAACATACGTTAGGCCCTTTGCCAGCCAGCATTGCTCGCTGCACGAACCTCACACGACTGCATCTGCAACAGAACGCCTTGACCGGTACGAAGCGACCAATTTCGAGCCACGACCAATGTCGATGCTACGATGCAAGGTGCGCTGCCCGCCAGCATCGGGCGTCTCCGGCGCCTGCAGTCGCTGCGCCTCGAGTACAACTCGCTGGACGGCCCTCTACCCGAGTCGCTTTTCGATCTCGTGCACCTCACGCGCCTGAACTTGCGCGCCAACTGCTTCACAGGCGGTCTCTCGGATCGCATTGGGCGCCTGTCGAGGCTGAAGTTTCTTTCCGTGCGCAACAACCTGCTCCACGGTGCACATCCGAACTGCTGCGGTCACTGCTCATGACGCGCCAGGGCCGCTGCCTCCGACGCTAAGCGACTGCCGCGCCCTCACGTTTCTCAACGTCTCGAGCAACGCCTTTAGTGGTACCGCTACCATCTCGTCGTCCATGGCGCCAGGATGACGTCCTAGGCACCATCCCCGCGTCCCTCGCGCAGCTACATTCGCTTCGGTTCGTATACCTCTTTGAAAATGACTTTGACGGGACTTTGCCCGCGTCGCTGCAGTCGCTGCCACAGCTCAAGGAAATCGACGCCCGGCGCAACCCAAGGCTCGTCGTCGTTGCCACCGAAGCAAAGCCGTGCCACCAACTGCAGCTGCCGTGCACCCCCGACGTGATCGTGCCGCTTCCAGCGAGCTGATTAACCCTCCGAGGACGGAGTTAAATAAGTCGCGACGAATGCTGAGTTGATTCAATGTACAAGTCGACGTCTCTTCTACGGTCCCAAGACCCTGCTTCTAGCTCTCTGTGTAACGCTGCGTCACGGCGCGCGACCGGGTGCCACGCCGGACAGGCGACGGCGTCATCGGTTTCGCGTCCATGTCCTGCGGATGCGACACCTTGGCATCGCCTTGGTCGTCGATGTGGACAACTGGCACGGGACGCGCGACCTCGACCACCTCGTCGTTGTCCGGGCGCTCCATCCACTCGATCGCGGGGTAAATGATGAGCGCGTCAAAGACCCACACCATCGAAAACCGGTGGCCAATCTTGACGTCGTTGGCAATGCGGTGGTACGAGCTACATCCAAAACGTGGGCATAATGATCGCAAGGGCGCGTCGACGCACCTCCAGACCGTCACTGTAAAGTAGAGCGCCAGCACGACGTCGAGCGTGTAGTGCATGCGCACCCAGACGATCGAGATGAGACCGGCAATCTGGCACAACAGCGTGAATACCGGTATAGTGTGCAAGCAGCTACCGTGATGAGCCAGATCGTGACCTTGATGTAGTTGATCGAGCCCGGGACCCACTTGTAGTACGTGTGCCACGTCTACGCCAGCAGCATGAGGCGGGTGCTTCAAACGAAGAACGCACCATCGCACAGAGCACCATGAGCATGCTGTGCCCGCTAAAGACCATGTCGCCGCACGTCACTTCGCCGACGGGCACGAGCAACTTGAGGCTGCGGACGAGCACGGCGCGCATCGTAATGTCTTCCCAGCGGTGCGCACCACTCTAGCCACGTGCCTCTTGAGTCCAATACGACGCCGAAGGCAGCGTACCTGGAGGTTGCCGAGGGGCGTCATGGCCCGGCACTTTTCAGCGCTGTCGGGCAAGCTCGTCGAGATGACGGTGACGGACCGCATCATGCACAGCGAGCCGTACACGACGAAGAAGCGCTGCACGATCTTCCAGCGCGCGGGGTGCATGCCAGCAAAGATCGTCGTCGTGATCGTGAGGATGCCCATGATGATGTCTGGGATCTTCTCGGCCTCTTCGTGGTACACGTGCTCGTTGATCGCGAGGTTCTTCCACTCTGGAAAGACGTCGTGGCCGAGATCCGGCAGCGGCAAGAGGTTCTTGGGGTTGCGGTACCACGCGAGCGAGTTGCTCCAGCACATGACGAAAGTGCCCAACTCAAAGAAGAGAAGGCTCGCCGCCACGCGCCGCCACGTGTGCGACGTGGTGTGCATGACGAGGATGAGCGGGAGGAGGAAGATGACAAAGGTCCAGAGGAAGCGATTGAGGAGGCCCTTCTGGCCCTCAAAGACCAGGCCGACCGTGACGCCGTGCAGCCAGAGCAGCACGCCCATGCTTACGAAGAGAAGACAGTTGCGGCGCTGGAGCCGCATCGACCGGCGCATGCGCTCCATCGAGCCGAGCTGGCGCAGCGTGTCCATGGCGAAGGCGAAGCGGATGTCGCGACTGGCCACGTCAACTGCGGCGCCGGGAATGGGTCACCCCTCCCACACTTGATGTTACTGTCTCAAAAGACCTCTCAGAATGCATATAACCGCCAAGAGTCTCTCAAAAGAGTCCCAAACAGTTGCCGCCTTCTCACACACAGTGCGAAAACGGCGGCGGCAACGGTCCGGCGCAAAAATAGAGACGCTTCCGAAAACTGCACCGACGCCAGGCTTCAACAATGTTGAACCGGTGGCCGCCGAGCGCCTGCCCGGCCACTACGTACTACTTCGGTCAGCTCGCTTCCGTGGCTTAGCATGAGAGGGAAGGAGTTGCGTTGCAGAGAAGGCCATGGAAGAAGGCGGACCTGGCTATGACGTCTGGACATAGCTTGGGCAATCCAGGCGGCTGCAGCGAAGCGACAGGATGGCAGTCGCGAAGCTGCACAAGGACCTGCCAGGTCCAGCATAGAATCGCCATGTCAACGCTCGTCTCTTCAATTGCCATCGCCTATTGCGAGTCCACGAACGCTGCCCCCAATTAGCCTTTCCCAGGCCATGTTGCATAAAGCGTGATCGCTGGTTGTTTCGTGGCATCGACCCACGCACCAGGCCAGATGCATGTCCAGCATGAGCGAGATGCTTACCTTCAGCGTCTACCTGGGCGTGCGCTCCGTTGCCGACTGCAGGGTGTAGCACGCTGTCGATGCAGCAGCTCCATGACCTCTGTCGCTCTGGCGGAACGCTGGCGAACAAGCGGCAGCGTATCCGGATAGTTCCGCAACGGTTTCCGGCGCAATCAGATCCAACTTTTCTTTCGACGGCTTTTGGATCGGCCAAGGGAGCGGACGACGAGGAGCGGGCAAGATACCGACCACCACCGACGCACGCACCGAGACGAGAGACCCCGCGGACGAGAGACGCAGCAGCATGGTCGACATTGCGTCCTTCCCCTCGCTCATACGCAGCATGACCTGGGGCGCCGCCACGTCCGAGGACGAAAAGTACCTGCGCGAGCCGTTGCTCATGCCCGAGGACGACGACAACGATAGCCTCGGCGACGATGACGACAGCCAGCGCGTGTACGACGTCCACGAAAGGTTGCTGAAGAAGAAGCTTGACGCGCACGTCGTTATCAAGGTCGAGCCCAAGCTCACGCGGTCCGAGCGCCTGCTGCGCCTTGGCCGGTCGTCGGCGATGGGTCTCTTCGCCTCGATCGCATCACGCCCTTCCGCAACAACGTACATGAATTTGTCGCCCAAGATCGAGTCCAACCAAGAAATCATGGTGGCAGCGCTCATCAAACTGGCGGTCTTGACGATCTTGGCCGTGGCATGGCTCCTCACTGCGCTGTATCGACAAGCTGCCCTTGCTGCGTAGCACTACATTCATTCTCCACACCTTCTCTTCTCCACCGTCATTGTCCACGTCTCTCAGCATCAGGATGACGCGCTACGTGTAACCCAACCCAATTATCAACTTGAACGCATTGGCTTTTGTAGTTTTGACGACCAATGGCATTGGAGCGTCTCGTGCAAAGAGTATCAACGTAATCTGAGTTGACTTATTCTCACTCCATCTCGCCGGGGTGAGCATGTGGTCGGTACACGACGTCCACGCCGAGGATTTCCTTCTCCTTGGAGACGCTGGTGTGCTTGAGCGCAAGGATGAGGAGGAGCGTCGTGTCGACAAACGAGTAGCCCACTGGGCAACGAGCAGGTACACCAACTGCATACCGTTGCCGCCGACAATGGCCGCGTTCACATTGGTAGCGGCGATGACAGCGACGCCCCTCGGACCCGGCGCTGAAGCCAAAAAAATGAACCAGAACAAGGTTGGCCAATCCTGATGGGCGGGACATTATGGGATTGACCTCTCCTCGGTAGGCATGACTTCCGACGATGAGGGCTGCCGCTCGGAACGTGGATGATGGAGCCGCCGGCAAAGTCGAGCGCATCAAGTTTGCCTTCCCAGCCCACGACCTTGATCGCCCAGTTGTCGCCGAGCTTCCTAGACCACATCCAGTTGGCGAGCGGGTCGTAGACGATGGGCGTACATAGGAGGAGAAGGATGACGTAGGTGCTAAACCTAATGCGATCGACGCTGAGCAGCGCCGGCGTAATCGTCGCGAATTGCGTCTGGAAGAGAGCAACAACAATGTGCGGTGACGAGGTCGCGCGCACGTGGCACTCGGGGGCTTCCCGACCTTGACGAACGTACGTGGCCCAGCTGTAAAGTCCGTCCGAGCCAAAGGCTGTTGTACCGAGTAGCCAAAAACTGGTTTGGGACGCATGACCGTCATCATCATCGTGTTGGACGCCATGTCTTTGCCTGCGGGGCCGGCGTAGAAGAACGGAAGAAGGCGTCACGATCATGACAAGCGCGGATGCCACGAGCGTCAATGCAGTGCTACCCGTGTCCAGCGTACCATCGACGACGGTACCTTCTTGGTCGGCATAGTTGGCGCAAACGCTCAACATTGGGTCAAGGTACTGGGGCGGATCACATGCGATGGCGGATGCGTCTTGCATTGTATGTGTAAACATCCTTGAACCGACGCATATCGATGGCCATTGAAGTGGTGATTACGCTTCGGTTAATTGGGAGCTCGACGGACACGAATCACGCATCGGACAGGATGCACACTTGGGCTTTACCGCTTTGCAGTGCGTTTGGCCAAAGCCAATCAGAAGCTTGGACATGTCGCCCCACTTGTCGGCCGGAATCCACGCCTCGAGCTCTCGCCGAGTGTCTTCGGCGGTCTTCACTGTCGCGGATGTCCAGCTACACGTACGCACGTCAACCAACTTTTATGATGTCCTCAGTTGTCCTACCCGAGCCGACGCGCGATGCGGTGGACGTGGGTGTCGACAATGATGCCGTCGGCGCGGTTCCAAGCCACGAGGGCGATCAAGCGCGCGACCTTTGGACCGATGCCTGGAAGCTCCATCTACTAGCGCCTCATCTTCACTGCATCGGTTGGGGAGTGTGCAGTGCTTACAAGGTCGGCAATCGAGACAGGGATGTCGCTGCCGTAGCGCGTCTGCAGTATCTCTGCAATGCGCAGCAACTGCTCTGCCTTTTTCCTAGCGTTCATTGTATCGATCGCATCGATGGTGGCTGCAACCAAACGTACAAGTGGAATCCGACGGGACACAGCAGCGCATCAAGCTCGGCGACTGAGAGCGCCAGCACGGACGCAAGTGTGAGACCGCCAGGCAACGTGTGGAGCCGCATCATAGCGGCCGCCGTGATTTCGTCTCGTGTCTGCGTGCTCAGAAGCGACGCGATCAGAATCTGCCAGCGCTGGTCCTATGCGTCCATGACAGGCTGTTGGGCCATTATGATGCACACCTTGGGCGCCATCGTGGCGCTGTACAGCTGCTGCGTGCCGTAGATATCGACTTGCGCGATCATGCCCTTGCGAATGGACTGCATGCGGGCGAGCATGGCCAGGCGGGGGTCGTCGTCAATCGCTTCCTCCTTGGTCGTAGCTTCGGGCCGCTGCCGCTTGGCCGGTGTAGCCGCTCTCGGCGACAGCAGTCTCTTGACTCGCTGCTTGGGCTGGGCCTCGTCCCGTGGGCGCGCAAAGCGCTGGAACGGATTCGGCGTGCTCATGCAAACTGCGAACAACGGACAAGCTCGTCTTTTAATTGGCCAAAACAGGATTGAATTGAGCCAACCCCAGGGCGTTTGCTGCAACAGCGCCCAATCAAAGAGCGCGTCCAGTGGCGACGGTACAACTTGTCATTATTGGTGAACACATGACAGCTCTGATGGTGGAAGCGATAGCTTTGGCGAGGTGCCTTAATAGGAAGAATCTCAGGCCTAAGCGATTACTCGGCGAGCGTGAGGCGCGCCACGAGACCAAAGTGGTCGCTCGGGAAGAGCGTGCTGTCGTCGCCGCACTGAGTTTGGCCGACGACTTGAACATCCTTGACGGTAATCGAATCGCCCTTGAGGAAAATGTAGTCGAGCGTGCACTCGTCGCCAACGTCCTTGGTCGGCGCTTCGAGCCCTTGATGGAACGTCACCTCGGGCTCAGCCGAATGGCACGTGTGATGCGCACTCTTGTAGCCACGACCAACGAGGTACTTGTAGCAGTCGCCGTGGGGAAAGCAGTTGAAGTCGCCCATGATGGCAACGGCTGTGAGAGTGCTGTCGGCCTCGCACTTGGCGTCAACCCAGTCGCAGATCTGGCGTACTTCGTCGACGCGAATGTCTTCTTGGTCGAGCGCCGACGAGAGGTGGACGTTCACGACCAGCATCTTCTTGTCCGCTGCTGTCGTCGTCACATGGACGCACTGCGCGGCGCGCCAGCCCCCGACAAGGAGCACATCCGCGCCATCGGGCCTAGTAGGTCCATGCAATACCCATAAGCATACGAAACGATGCCAGCAAAGACGTACGAGAGGGCCGAGCGCGCGAGAAGCGTCGTACCAAAGACCCAGCCCGTGCCGAGGAGACCGTAGAGGAGCACGCGCAGCACTTCGTTGTGGTAGACGGTCTGCGTGTGTCGGCCGAGGATCGTCGCGAGGAAGCGCTCGTTGAAGCGCGCGTAGCCGTCGTAGAAGAAGCGCGCGATCGGGTTGCGCTCGCCAGAGAGGAGCGCGCCGAGGTACGGGATGCGCTCAATGTACCAGCGTGCGCCCGGCGACGCAAATGCCGTGAACGACGTCGCCAGCGCCGTCGAGAGCTCGTCGCGGAGGTGCGCGTGCTGGCCGTGGTGCATGCCAATGTTGACTTCCTGCAGCGCAAAGACGTCGGCGGTGGTCGCCGCAAGCGTCTTCTCGAGGAACGGCCGGCGCTCGTCCCAGCGGTCCAAGACGAAGCGGATGTTGTACGAGCAGAGCGTGATGTCCATGGTCAAGGATTTTGATTTGTGCCATCCGCCCGTGTCGACCAAGGTTCGCAGTGTACACGCAAACGTGTGCGCAATCCACCGTCCGGTCAACACAGCTGTTGGCAGTCCCCGTAGACAGGCGTCCGAAAAACCACGCGTGTGAAATGAAAAACCACACAAGGGTATTTTATTATCTGTCGTCTCGTTGCCCATGGTGCTGGCCCACACGGGTTTCACACCCCTACCCCCAACTACAGTGTCGACGGAATCGACTACGTAAAACTCAAGAGTGCATGCAAGGAGGAGCTGCCAAATGGCTTATTGCTTCTTCGCGTACGCTTGGTAGATCTGGTCTAGAAACGCAGGGTCCTCGAGACACGTGACGAGCGCGTCCTTGAACTGGTCCTTGTTGAGCGTCCGGTCCTTGCGGCGGCTGCGGCGCCCGGCGTTGGACGGCGGCGTCGTCGCCTCCACGTTGCTCTGCGCATCCTCCGTCCGCGTGTTTTGGGAGATCATGCCGAGAATGGCTTCGCCCGCGGCGATGCCTTCGGCCTTGCTGAACACCTTGTTCGCTGCCCGCTTTGGGGACCCAATCGGGCCGAACGACTGTGTCAGCGATGTTATAACATGGCCACAAAAGCGGTACCGTACCTTCTTTGCGGGAGCGGGTTCTTGGACCGCGGCGGACTGCTGCAGGGGCTGCGGTCGCTGCTGCTGCGGCTGTTGCTGCTGCTGCGGCTGTTGGCGGGGCGTTGGCGTCAGAGGGCCGCCACTCTTGATCGACGCCAGAATGCTGTCAAGAACCCATAGAACCGCGTATGGAGCGCAAGATGGCGTACCGCTCGAGGAGCTTGAGCGTCTTCTGCCGGTCTTCTTCCGGGAAGAACCAAATGCCATAAATCTTGAAGCCGCTCGGCGACGTCTACATGCCGAAATGAGCCACGTCATGGACATGCACACAACGCGTACGGTGTCCACGCAGCGAATGATCAGAAACTCGTCCACGTTGTCCACGTTCAAGGTGGCGTCGACGCCAATCGCGAGGTTGACCGTGCTGAGGCGATTGTTGACGAACACTTGGAAGCGGGGCGCCGAGTACCTAAATGCAGCAGCTCAGCGTCGGCGTGGACCATGACGTCCATACCGCTTGACGACGAAGAGCGAGCCCTCGACCTCCTTGCGCTTCTACGCACATGTGAGCATCCGATCTGCACGGCCGTCGTCGTCGCCGCGTACCCACGACTGGTCGGCCTGGTCGAACTCGTAGACGACGACGTGGCTGGCCGTGCCCACGAGTTCGCTGATCTGGTTGTCCTGGCGCTGCAGCACCTGCAGGTTCAAGGCATCGGTCTGGGACGTATCAACAGGCAGCGCCATCTCTCTCTTCTCTCTCTGTGGCTTCTGCGTCGCCGCCGTAGTATTTCAACTAGACTTATTTGTATCCACATCTTTCTATGCCAAAGCGATATTTTTATTCCTATAAAACCTCTACTATCGGATAGATCGGTAGTATGCGTTGTAAGCGGTTTGTGGTGCGACCTGACGTGGCAGCACAACTGCGCACAAGACATGGGCTTATCGTTCATTATTTTAACTCATCTCGAAAGGCGATAAATGTCGGGTAAAGAGCCACGTCATACAAAAGCTAGCAGCCTTTGTCGAGCACGCCCACTGCGACGAAACGAAGTCTTGCGCTAGCTCCTAATTGCGGCCAAGGTGGGCTTTTGTATAGAGACCCGGCGAAATGCTTTCGCGTATTTACGTTTATAGCCGTTTAAAAATTGAGTATTATACGCCTCAGGACGCGGAGTTGCTGCCCCAAACGTACTTGAGAAGCGAGCTGGCGCCGCTTGTGAGTGAGTTTGCGACCGAGTGCACCGCGCCGCCGACGCTTTCGACCCCGACCTTGACGGAGCTCATGCCCTTTGTGACCGTCTTCTCGCTCGCGTGCGCATGCACAAAGTCGCTCAGCGTCAAGCCAATCTTCTCGTTGAACTTGCCTTCCATGCGCAGCTTGAGCGCGGTCGCCGCCTCTTCGTCCGACTGCCCGGGCAGGAAGCGCTCGATCACAAACGCGTCGAGGTCGGCCTGCGTGTAGTTGACGCCAAAGTCGGTAATCTCCGGGATCGCATCGACCACGAGCCGCAGCATGAGCAAGAACAAGCTCACGTGGCGCCGTAGGCAGTTGAAGGCGACGACGCACGAGTTCTTAAAGGCTTCGACCTGAAGCGGTCCGCCGAGCGCATCCAGCATGTTCTTATCGAGGCGCATGGGGGCTGCAGCGGCTTCGGGTCTTTCCCCAAGATGAAGCCATAGTCGATGTGGAAGAGGTTGCCGTCGTTCGTGAGCATGACGTTCTCTGCGTGCCGGTCGCCGACGCCGAGAAGAAACGTAATGACAGTGTAGGCCGCCAACGACTCGCGAAACGACGTCGAAATGTCGCTGAGCGTCTAGATTCGTCTTAGACAACTTGTACAAGGAGAGAGTCGTACGCGGTGGCCGTTGTAGTGGTGCAAGAAATGCATGATGTTGCCGTGCTCTCGGATGATGGCGTAGAGCGTATGGGCATTCTCGACGATCTCGATGAGTCCGTCGTAGCTCGACGTCGGGATGACGCGGTACGTGACGAGCGCCGAGTTGAACATCTGCGTCTCCTGCTTGAGGATCGTGTACATGACGCGGATGATGTTTTGCACAGCCGCGTCCTTGCGCAAGTCGTCGCGCTTGTACATGAGCCGGTACGTGTGTCGCAGCGCCGATGACGGCGACGCGTCAGCGTTCTCGACGCCCGTGCACGTGACGATGACCGGGGCCTCTGCGCTGCGCATGACCTTGAGCGACGCATAGTGGATGCCCGAGATCGTGAGCATCGGCTCGACCGGCAGGCGGAGCGGCGTCGTGGCAAAGAGCCCGGATTTCGACACTTCGTGCTCGAGCCGACGCACGACGACGCTCGGCTCGGCGCGGTGCGGCAGCTGCCACAAGATATCGACAAACTCTTGGCCGCAAAGCAGCTGCGACGCCATGTCACCGTTGGCCGACACGAGCCGGAGGAGGAGACGCTGTCGGAAGCCGTCAAATTTGCGCCGGCAGCGGCGGTCTTCAGCGAGCACGGAGAGGCCCCAGTACAGGTCGCTGCAAAAGCGCGCGTTGACGAGCGCTTGCGAGACGATCGCATCGCCGAGGCTGCTCGCGCACGTCTCGACGCTGAGCGAGTGCAGCACGATGGGTAAAAAGCTGAGCCAGTCGTCCGGCGACGCCTTGCGCTGGAGCGCGCGCACGCAGAGGTTGCGCAAGCCAATGTGCTGGACGTTGGCGTTGGAGAGAATTTCCAGCGCGTCGACACTCTCGAGCTCGTGCCGGCAGAGCCGGGAGCACATGGTGAGCATGCAGTTGTGCGTGCGCGGCGCTTGCATGAGCGCCAAAATGTCGTCGACGATCGGGTCACTCGAGTGCTCCTTGGAGACATCCACGGCCTTGACGAGCTGCAGGAGCCTACACGCAATACTATATATTGTTGCGCGCGTCGGTATGCATACCATTTCGAGTGGCCTGCGAGGAAGCGTCGGTTGCGGATGAGGAGGTCCTTCTCGCGCGGACTGAGCGGGTGCGACGGAAGGTAATATTGGATCTGCCGGAACGTCGAGAGACACATGATGGACGCGCGGTGCCACTTGCGGCAGACCTGCCCCAGCACGCGCAGCGTCTGGATGTCCCATCCGCAGAGCTCGAAGACCCGAACCGTGTTGTAGTGCTGTCGGCGCTGCTGCAGCGCCGACGCGCAGTCGTCACAAACGCGCTGCAGCACGCTTCCTTTCGGCGCTTGCTGGAGCATCTTGAGCTTGTGCAGTGCGACCGCCGACGGCGTAAACTTGGCCACGACGCCGCGCTGCTCGAGGTTTGCCATGCTGCGCAGAAAGCGGTCGCGCTCGAGCTCGGCCGAGTGCTGCATCTAGAGGCCCACGTGAGCATACGCACAACGCAATATAAATATACCTCGTCGAGAAAGGACGCCGAGGAGCTCGAGCAGCCGCCGTGGAACTCGGTAAAGTCGTCGGCCGACGCCGAGAGCGCGGGCGTCGCCGAGTTGTACGACCAGACGTAGTACCCAAGCGAGCCAATGACCTCGGTCGCGTTGGAGGCAAGCGCGCTCGAGTAGGACGCGTACTGCGCCTGCCCGTGCATCGCGTAAGACACGGGCGTCGACTCGTAGTCGATGGGAATGACGAGGCGCTGGTTGGAGCACACGTTGCAGAAGATGCGCCCGCACGCGCGGCAGTGGTGCTTCCGGATGAGGAGCGTAAACTCCGTGTGGCATTTGAAGCACGCGTACACGGCATCGTCTTGGACCCAGGACGAGAGCCGGCGCGGCTGCACGAAGCGGTAGACGTCTTCGCTCTGCACGTCGCTGTGGGACCACGCGTTGTCGTCTTCACGCTCCTGCGCGAGTTGCTCCTTTAGCTCCCAAGCAAGTTCGTCCGCGTCGTTCTCGTCCGAGT
Source organism: Saprolegnia parasitica CBS 223.65 (assembly GCF_000151545.1). Classification (NCBI taxonomy): domain Eukaryota; phylum Oomycota; class Saprolegniomycetes; order Saprolegniales; family Saprolegniaceae; genus Saprolegnia; species Saprolegnia parasitica. Next base: position 804,744 of record NW_012156401.1, on the reverse strand, counting down.
TGTACTGGAACGGGTTGCGCTTCGCCGTCCGCGGCTCCGGCGAGTCGGTCTCTTCCTTGAGCGTCGAGAGCATGTAGGGCCCGGGCCGCGCGTAGCCCAAACGCTTCTTCGAGAGGCTCCGACTTTTGCTCTTTGTCTCGAGCATCATCGAGAACGAAAGGTCTGTCACGGGCGATCGCTGCTGCTCGACAAAGTGATCTTCGTGCAGGTCGAGCTCGCGGAGCTGCGCCGTCGGTGACAGCGCGCCTTCATCATGGGATAGCGCGTCCAGGAAGAGCCCATCGTCATGCTCTTCGCGGCCTTCGACTCCATGCGCGACCTCGATCTCCATGCTCCTCGGAGGCTGCGCGACGACGGACTGTTCTTTGCTGGGTTGTTTTCGGTCTAATTTTGCGCCGTCATCCGGACGCTTCCTCAAGCAACCGGATATGGCCAAAGATTCGTCGCCAGGGTTGGAGGCAGCTAAAACACTGCATTTTCGCGGCTACTGCGAGAATATGACGCCGTGGTTCCAGCGATTGTTCGTGGCGCTTGAGCAACCACGGCTAACAAAAACATATGCTATATGAAGTCGATGAGATCTCGCCACGAAGAGGCCCTCGCTTCAGACACGGTATGAGCCAGCTCCAAAATTGGGTGGTTTTAGTCAACAGATTCCATTTTGATACTACTGCAAGCAGGAGACCATGCGCCCGACAGCCAAGCGCGTCGTGTACATCGTCGCCGGCGAAGCATCGGGCGACGCCATCGGCGCCAAGCTCATCCGTGCCCTCCAGACCAAGGAGCCTTCAGTCACCTTTCGAGGCGTTGGCGGGTAGGCGCTACGAAGTGGCAACGCGGTTCACAAGCCTGTGGCAGACCGCAGATGACCGAGCAAGGCCGCTTCGCATCGCTCTTTCCCATGAAAGAGCTCTCGTTCATGGGTCTCACCGAAGTGCTGCCTAAGATCTGGTCGACGCTGGTACGCGCATGCTTCATCACGGAGACGTGAAGCACATGACACATCTTTAGGGCCATCTGCGCGCCGTCGTCAAGGACATTCACGCCTGCGCGCCGGACGCGGTCGTGACCATCGACTCGAAGGGCTTTACGTTTCGGGTGCTGCGCATCTTGAGCGCCCAAGGCCTTCTCTACCACGCGCTTTCCCATGTCGAAAAGAGTTGGTCGCCAAATGATTCGTTTCCATCCGCTCATGCTTCCTAGTCGACGTAGCGTCCGTGCGCCGCAAGGCCGCCGTCGTGCACTACGTAGCGCCGTCCACGTGGGCGTACACACACAAGTTCAAGCACATGGAGGCGACGGCGAATGGTCTCTCGCGCCTCATGGATCACATGCTCGTGCTCCTGCCCTTCGAAGCGCCTCTCTTCCAGCCGCGCACAATGACGCGACCGGTCGTGACCTTTGTCGGCCACCCGGCGCTCGAAGACTTTGGCGACGTCCACCACCTCTTTGAGATGACTGTGCCGACGCTCGACGCGTCATCGGATGACACGGCGCTACTGCCATCGTCGCCGTGGCTGCCGTACGATGCGTACGCCGCGCGCAAGACGCAAGCGATCCTAGCGACGCTCGCCGCCGAACGAGCGCAGCCAAAGGCGGCAACCTGGACCATCGTCGCCCTCGTCGGCAGGTGCGTCTTGAGCCATCGTGAGCGCACATGATTCACCCTCTTGATGTAGCCGCGAGAACGAGGTCCTGCAGACGATCTCGCTCGTTCGCCAAGCCATTGAGCTCTACTCTGCCCAAGCGAGAAACGCGCCGGTAGAAGCGCCAGGACATGGACCGATTGAGACATATGGACAAGTAGATTCACGTGGTGTTTCCGACAATATCGGCGGTCGCACCGCTCGTCCACGCCCACTTGGCCGACTGGTCGATGCCGTTTACAGTGCACGTCACCGACGACGCGAGCAAGAAGCGCTCCCTGTTTCAGGTACTAGTACTGCCCAACCTTGTACGGGCGCAAGGACGCCACGATGCATTGTAGCAAAGCCATGTCGCGATTGCCGTCTCGGGCACGGTCGTGCTGGAAGCAGCGCTCGCGGGGCTGCCGACGGTCGTCATCTACCGCGCGAATCGCGTCACTGAGTTACTTGCTCGGTTTCTCGCGCGCGTCCAGCATGTCTCTCTGCCCAACATTATGAGCTCTCGGTACAAATACTGTAGTGTGTCGCTGGTTGTACATGCTTCGTAGCACCTTGATGCCCGAAGTGCTCTTCTCCGAGTGCACCCCGATCAACATTGCTGCTGCGCTCACGTATTGCGCCGTGGCACTTAATGCATGGTCCAACGTCGTGCTGTCGTAGACGCCTCTGTGCCGAACCGCCGAATAATGCAGCGCCAATGAGCCAAGTGTTTGGCTCGCTCCTGCGACATGACGTCGACCCGCGCGATGCCTCGAGCATCCGATTTTGCCGCGCCAGCGACGTGGCTGCAACGGTACCACAATGTAAAAGCCAAAACGGGTCTGATTGGCGCAACCAAGGTTGTCCTTGCCGAAATGGACCGCAAGCGCGATGCTGTGACCGGCAGATAGCGTACTTTTAGACCGATCGAGACGCAATCGCGACCAGGGCGACCGTCACGACGAGCACGACGATGACGGTGATCTCGATAAAGACGCGGATCGGGTACGACTTGGGCGACGTGTCTTCCTCTTCCTCTTCATAGTCGATCTCACTACCATGGACGCATAAGAATACGACAAGATCTTGGATCCAACCTGTCGGTGGAGCTCGGCGAATCTTGGTCCATGGACTGCACGACAATGTGTTCGTACTCGACGCGGAGAAGTCCCCACATGCTTCGTCGAAACACTTCGGCCGACGCCAGCACCGGGTCCAAGTAGAGCTACGACTTGCTGTTGACGAAGATGCACTGGGTCATTGCCTACCTGGATGTGGCCGGGAATCGGGCCGTACCCAGACGACGGCACGAGCGTGAGCGTCCAGAAAAAACGCAGAAAAAAATCGAGGACGATCGCAACGTAGTAGGCCCACTTTGGGTACAAGAGCGTCTGGCGCAGGAAACCAGATTTGAGATCGCCGAGGCCCCAATCCATGTAGATGTCCCAGATGAACTGGTACATGGTCGTGCCCACCCACGCGACCATGTAGCACGACTGGTACACGGTCCACTCGCGGTCCTGCTGCTTGAGGTTCGGGTGAAAGACCGCGAAGAGCACGATCGACTGCGCGCACGCGTACTTCATCGCGTTCGGAAGGTGCGGGAACCGGGCGTGCGTGTCATGGTACCGGCGCATGCTCTGCATGAAGCGCCACCACTACACCACAGTGTCCAGCATCTACGGAGCGTAGGTAGAGACTTCTTACCAAGGGCAGGGCAGAGAAGAGCGGGATGACGACCGTACGGTACACATCGCTCTGCGAGCACACGTCTTGGCCCTTCGGATCCTCCTCAAAGAAGGCGCCTAGAACACCAAGCATCAAGTCGGATCAAGAAACGGGGGTTCGGACCGGACGCAAAATAACACGTGGACCACGCGAGGTCGACCATGACCTTGACCAAACTCGTGAGGATATCGCCGACGTACGACTCGCGGAAGCGCACGATCGCGAAGGGCGCCGCCATGACCCTAGAAAGTCGCATGAGAAAGCGAGGTGGAAGAAAGTCGTCCACCGGCCAATCGTGCGCATGAGCGACCGGCGCTGCTTGAGCGGAAAAATGAGCTTGAGGACGAGGAAGGCGTAGAGCATGAGCGGGTAGTAGTGCGCGGGAATGTAGTCGCCGAGGTCGCCGCGCAGCACCTTGAAGTAGAGCTACGCAGGCAGCATGGTATCACGCACAGGTCGACATCCCAGGTCGTAGTACGAGAAGGTTGACGAGGTAGATGCACGTGACGGGCACAATCTGGTGGAGCAAGTGGAGGTACTGCGTCGACTTGGTCGCTTTGAGATGAAAGACGCGAAGGAACGCGAGCCCGTACTGGTCGAAGAGGTAGAGCTGGAGGCACCAGAACCAGGCGAGGAGGACGAGCACGCCAATGCCTCGGTAGACGGCGATGACGGACGAGTGCCACAGGTTGTGGTGGTACGAGTCGTCAATGACGCTGTCCCAAAGCACCCAGAGGAGGAGGATGAGCATCATGCCCGTGCGCATACCAAAGTAGAAGCCCGACCAAATGATGTGCTCCTCGCTCAGCGGGTACAGCTCGCGGTTGGCCGCGCGCCAGTCGCCGCCAAAGAACGCGCGGGTCACGAGCGACTCGAGGCGCACGATCTGCGCGTTTGTCTTGTCCAAGTCGGCAAAGTCCACGTCCTAAATGCTCATGGTCAGGAGATGAATACTAGTATGGTGCTGGACGATACGTCGAGGATCGTGATGGCCAGCGGGGCCCGTGCCGTGAGATCTACCCATGTACACGTAGCATCACGAGCGACGAGACTCTTCTTGACCCAACCTGCGTGGCTCGAGATCTGAAACTGGCGCAGCCACAGCAGGCGCTGGTGCAGGATGATCCACTCGTGCTTGGCCAGCTCGACCATGCGGCGCTCCATGGGTCGCAGGCCGACGGCGCGCGCACCGTGCCGTTGACACCACGCTCGTACTCGTCGAGCACGTTGGCGTACTCGGCCAGCTTCTCCTTGTAAAAGCCATTGATCTACCGGATCATGGGTTGCGATCTTTGGAGCGTGGGACGACCGTACCTTGCGCACCTGGGCGCGGAGGCTGCAGAGGTCGTCGTCCTAGCCACGCGTGTTGGCGTAAGAAGCCATCAGGTCTCCAGCGCAGCGACGTACGCGCGTCCACTCGTACAGCAGCTGCCGGTTCGGGTCTTCCATCTTCCTCCGCTCCTCGTCGCCAGACTCGAACTCCCACTCACTGCGTCCCACATGTATCCGGAAATTCCGTGCCAATCATCCGGATAACCTTGGCGCGCTTATTTTCGGCATGCACATTGGGTGCGTTGGTGGCGATGGGCAGCGCACGCCAGGCTCGAGATTCAAGCGACCTCAGCGGCACGAGCCTCTTTGCGGGGATCCTGGGCAGCTCTCGCGGTGATAAAACACGGCAGCTCGAAGGAATCGAACTGGCGAGACGGACGAAATATATCAACCATTGATTGATGGGCAAACTCAAGTCGTGTCCCGGTTGCGGAAGAGGTGTAGGAGGAGGCAAGTGCACAAGCAACTGATACACTTCTGTCGCTGCACATCGTCACAACGACGCGACGACAGCCAGCGAAGTTCTTAGCCAAGGCAACATGTATAAATTTACGTGTAGCTCAGCTGCCTCGGGTGCCTATGGACTTGGATTGCAACCTTTGAGGCAGCTGCCCACGACCGGCAGAAAATATCGAATCGCAGCAGCGAAAGCAACCATGGAACGACGCAGCACTACGTGTCGTGAACGGCCGCTTCTGCCTCTCTATGGAGAAGCGGCGAAATAATCTCGCCCGCGCTGAACAGGATGACGCGCGACGAGACGGCACCGGCTTATTTTCGGCATTTTGGCCGTTGCACATGCCGAATCCGCCCGACGTGACCGCTTGCACTGCATCTCCGGCGGCGGCTTCGCCGATCTCGGGACCATGCGACTCCTCGCGCGAGATCGCAGGGCTTCATTTGCGCTATGACGGCTGCGCTCGCGTGGCAAGCGCTGATGCTCGGCACGGCCATTGGCATCCTCGTCGCGACCGTCTACTTCTTCATCCGCGACGCGAAGAAGCGCGCGCACCCGGGCCCGGTCCTCATCTGCATCGTGATTGCGTCGTGCGCCGCCATGATTGCCCGCGCTGCCATGGAGCTCGTCCTCCTCAGCGATGCGTCCTCGACAGCGACGGTCCTCGACGTCGCCAACCTTGCGAACACCGGTACGAGCCGCGCGCTCGGGCCGTTCTGGTGCTACGTCTACTTTGACGCAGCAGCAATTTTCTGGTACCTCATGCTCGCAATGGACCTCATCTCGTCGCTCTCCAACCCATTCCTGCCGTTCGAGTCGAACAACTTGATCCACCACGCGCACGCATGGCCGGCCGCGGGCGTCTGGACCGTCATCTTCCGCTTTGGCTTTTCCAGCGCGACTTTGACGACGGCATCATGCGCGTCTGGATCGTCTTGCCCTCGTACGCCGTCCTTCTCTACATTGGCATTGCGCTGCGCGTCGCGTGGGCCAAGTCGCGCGTGCTGCAGTACGAGGCGCACGTCTCGACGCGCAACATGGCGATGCTCATCCTGCCGTACCTCGCTGTCTTTGCGACCATGAGCATCGGCTTCCTCATCCTGTACGTCTTTGAGATGTACTACAGCACGACGACCGTGACCAACTACGTGGACCAGCTCCTCTTGAGCCTCTCGACCCTCTTCGTCTTCGTCCTCTATTTCTTTGACTCGGCGATCGTGTTTCGCCTCTGGGGCTCGACCAAGGCGTCGCTCGCCCGTCGCCGCCTCTCGACCATGACCACCCACACCGTCACGCCCAACAGTCCCCCCTACCAAAGTAAGCCCATCGCTTTCAATGGCTTCATTTTCGTATGTATTAGTCGGCCGGGACGACGACACGGCCGACGACTTTGCGGTGGACGTCGCCCAGCAGATGCGCAACAGCATCATGGAGTGCACGAAAGCAGGCATCTACGAAGCAGCGTCGGGCATGTGCGACCGCGACACCGTGCCCGGCCAAATCCCACTCGAGCTCGAATTTGCCAAAGTCGAAACCAAGGGGATCCTCGTCCATGGGCAACTCGCGACCGCGTCCGATCGACTGCGCTTCACCGACGTTGCGCCGCTCGTGTTTCAGTCGATCCGCGAGCTCTTTGGCATCGACGCGGCCTCGTACCGCGATGCGTTTGCCCGCTCCGAGGGGCTGCGCGAGTGCGGGCTCAAGGGCAAGAGCGGCAACATCATGTACTTTACACGTACGACGTGGACAGTCTCTTTCGTTTCTTATGGATGTTCATGGCAGACAATGCGCAGTTTATGGTCAAGAGCGTGCCCAAGTCCGAGTTTGACGTGCTTCGGTCCATCCTGTACGGCTCTGTCCATGTTCCGGTATGGATGTGCGTATCCATATCCTGCATAGACCGGCGTACTACAAGTACCTCGTGACGCACCGTGCGACGCACCTCTGTCGGTACTTTGGCTGCCACTCGATCACGCTGCCCGTCGGCACGCGTTGCATGTACTTTGTCGTCATGCAAAACCTCTTCAACGAAGGTACGAGCCTCCACGCACAATCGTTTTTTCCATGGAGACTGCGACAGGCCGCGTCCACGAGGTGTACGACATCAAAGGCAACACGGACCGCCGCCAAGCGATTCCCGACGGTGACGTCGAGCGCGTCATGCAGGACACGCTCGCGCGCAAGTTCATCGAGCCGCTCATGCTCGACATTGATTTCTCGCGCATCCACCGGTGCATGCATCTCTCGGACGCGAACGCGACGGCGATGCAAGGCCAGCTCAAGTCCGACATAACGTTTCTCGCCGAACAAAACATCATGGACTACAGGTAGTGCAATTGTCCTTGAAGAATCTACGTTCTTAGGCGGCGTAGCATCCTCGTTGGCGTCAAGCACATCTCGGGCGACGAAGTCCCCGTCGTCGGTCTCTGCAACCACGTGCCGTCCAAGGACCTCTGCGATGTCTATTTTGTCGGCATCATTGACATGCTGCAGCAATACAGCTGGCGTTGGGCGGTAGACATATTAGACTCACTCGTGATCACTCTAATCGTTTGATAGGTCCAGCGCTGGGTGCTTGGCACGCTCTTGTGCAAGGACACGCAGGACGTGAGTGCGGTGCCTGCGCGCAAGTACGGAGCGCGGCTGCTGGGCTTCATCCGCTTCAGCATGTTCAACCAAACCCGCCGCTCGAGCCGCACCTCGCTGCCCGGCAACTTTTCGCTGACCGCCGAGCGCCCGAGCGGCCTCGGCCAGCTCACGCCGGTACGTTTCTAAATCTTATTGACGAGGGCACTTTCGTTCGCAGAGGATACTTGTGGATGCCGACACGGCCATGCTCGACGTGACGCCGTCCATGCTGTGGCTCTCGGCCAACCTCCACGACCCCGCGCCAGAGCTGTACGACATCATTTAACGCCTTGATCCACAATAGTCCATTCAAACTACCGAAACGCTATGGCCATGTTAACTGGCGACAGTAACCCCTTGGCTGATCGGTCCACTGACGTCGCGTGATCGCTGTGACAAACAGATGGCGTCAATAGACAGGCGCGTGGAGCCGCTCCCAGTCTGTGCAGGAGCCAGCACTGCTGCTGAACGCTTTGGCTCGGAACACGAGAGCTAGGCTGCAGTTTCGAGGCGCGTTCTTGACATGCACGGCCGCACCTTCTTTCTGATGGACCTCCTCGCGCCGTCGACGACGACGACCGCGCCACGTAGCTTGTACTGCTCATATAAGCCGACGACCCTAATCCAGGACCTCGATTGCGAGCGCCAACGACGCCTTTTTCGAAGGCAAGTGCAAACTCAGGTCGGCTAGCCAATCAGATCGCGCGGTGCCTCCGACCCGATGATCTGGCAGCTCACTCTGGTAGCCATTTGGGATGGCGCTAGCGCTCTCCGCCGTGCTGCTCGCGCTCGCGCTCTGCGTGCTTTGCGCCACCGTGTACCTCGTCGCCGTGCACCCCAAGGCGCGCCAGCACCCGGGGCCCGTCCTGCTCTGCATCCTCATCTCGCACGCGCTCGCCATCGCCTTTCGCGCCGTCATGCACCTTGTGCTGCTCGCTGTCGATGGCCGCAGCGACTACTCGATCGTGGACGTGGCCAACTTGCAGCCTGACCCCGTGGCCCTCTGGCTCTTTTGGACCATGGTCTTCTTCACGTCCGCGGCCACGTTCTGGAACCTCATGCTGGCGATCGACCTCATCTCGTCGCTCCTCAACCCGTTTCTGCCGTTCCAAGCCAACAGCGTCTTGCACCACGCTGTGGCGTGGCCCGGCGCGGCACTCTGGACAACCCTTTTCCGCACCTTTGTCTGTGCGAACGGCGACTCGCGACACACGGGCATTTACATGGACGTCCCGCTCTACCTCGGTCTGCTCTACATTGCGATCGCGCTCTTTGTCGCATGGCGCAAGTCGCGCATCCTCGAGACACAGGCGCACCTCACGACGCGGCGCATGGCCAAGCGCATCTTGCCGTACCTCGGCGTCTTTGCCAGCGTCGGGATCGCATCCATTGTCGTGTACACGGTCGACGTCTTGCACGGAGGCGCTTCGAGCACGACAAGCATCATCGACGAAGTCGTCGAGGGCCTCGATCTCGTCGCTGTCTTTGCGCTCTTCCGCTTGGACGTCGTTGGCCGGCGCCGCGCCGACACGGTGCGCTGCACCAACGACGACGACGACGAGGATCGGACGGCAGGGAACGAGCATGACGACCTCGACGTCTCCAACGTCCTTCGGCAGAGCATCATGAAGTACACGTCCATGGGCATCATCGAGTCGGCGTCGCGGGCGGCGATGGAGCCGCGCGCCGAGATTGCATTCGACGACTACGCGCGCGTCGAAGCCAAGACGATCGTGGTGCACGGCCGCTTCGCCAGCAGCGTCCTCGCCTTCGAGGACGTGGCGCCGGCCGTCTTTCAGCACCTTCGCCACCACTTTGGCATCGACGACCGGTCCTACATGGAGGCGTTTGCGCTCGATCAGATCCTCAACGAGCACGGCTCGGAAGGCAAGAGCGGCAACCTCTTTTACTTTACGGGTAAACTGCTTTGGACGAGACACGCAAGACAATAATGTGTGTCGTAGCCAACCGCCAATTCATGGTCAAAAGTGTCCCGAGAGGCGAGTTTGACGTGCTCCGCGGCATTCTGTACGTCAATTCTTTCAATACAGTCGACGAGCTCGCGATAGGCCGTACTACCACAGCCACCTGCAGAGCCACCCAGGGTCGTACCTCTGCCGCTACCTCGGGTGCCACTCGATCTCGCTGCCCGTCGGGTCCAAGAAAATGTACTTTGTCGTGATGCACAACCTCTTCAAGGACGGGCCCGTGCACCAGCGGTTCGACCTCAAGGGCAACACGGACCGCCGCCAAGCGATCCGCTCCGATGACGTCGAGCGCGTCATCCGCCAAGCCCGCGAGCGGCTCCCGATCGCCAAGCTCATGATGGACATTGACTTTCTCAAGCTCCGACAAGCCATCCACGTCGACGACGACGTGCAAATCGAGATGCAGGCGCAGCTCGTGGCCGACATCATGTTTCTCGCGGCGCGCGGCATCATGGACTATAGGTACAGGAGCCCACTCTTCTTGTGGATCTCGACCAAGTGTCGTAGCATTCTGATTGGCGTCGCGCATGGATCGCTCCAAGATGTGCCGCAGCACGCGGCGGTCGTCTCCAAGTACCGCGACAAGTTTTACTACGTCGGCGTCATCGACATGCTGCAGCGGTACACGTGGCGCTGGACGCTCCAGCGCTACGTTCTCGGACTCTGTCTCTGCAAGGACATGCACAACGTGAGTGCGGTCTCGCCCAACGAGTACGGCAGCCGCCTCAAGCACTTTGTGCGCAACCGCCTCTTTTACGCGCCGTGCCGCGACGGCCGCAGCCTCGCGCTCGCGTCCAGCTCGGACACGCACCCCATCCGCCTCAGCTACGACCTCGAGGTAGTCTTCTCCAGAAATACGAGGCTCACGCTTGACATTTAAGGACACGCTGAGCCCGTCGCCGTACATTGCCGTCTTTTCCAAGAACCCGTCGCCTCACGAAATCCTCATCAAAGACCGCGTCCCCGCTTTCTTTGTTGGCACGTAGTCGCTAATAGTGTTATATATATATGTAGTTGCAACAATAATGTCGTTGTCCTAAGGATTCAGACGCTGTTGTATCGAATGCAGAACTCTCAAGATAAGATGCAACTTGAAATTGGCCAAAACAAAAAATCTGGTCAATTTTGATGCTTCAACCAAGGACATCGAAATCATGGCCTAGTTTCCACCAAGACCTGGATCTTCTTGGTTGCGATCTTGCCGTCCAGATCGAACCTGTTGAAGGCGGCCTTGGTGCGTTCGCCCAGCTCTTGCATGGAAGATTTCCACTGGCAGCAAGCGACTCGATCGCTTGACAGAGGCCATCTATCCATCTGCGCGACGGCCAAACCGACCGGAACGCCAAGTATCTGCATTTCACGATGCGTTGTTTGCTCGCTCGTTTTCGCACCTTGATCTCGGCGCGCCGATCCCTTGTCCCTAGTAAAGCGACGGCGCTTCCATAAGCCATTCGGACACGAGATCGAGACTTGAGCCAGTTGTCGATAGGCCGACCGAGTTCGACACTTGAAACCCAAGGACGCGAAAGCCTTTCGCCGGGTCTTGACTCTGAGCCATTATGCGCGTTTGTTCGAGTACGCAGCATCGCAAAGTGTTGGTTTGGTTAAAAAGGTACTATAGTATTGCAACGTGGACTGATCTCAGACGGTTTGTTGTGTACTATACTGCTGGAGAAGACGACTCTTGATGTCGTCGAGGGTCGGCATGTCAGGGTCGCCAACGCACGGAAAGACTTTCGGGTCGCGCGCACTTCGTCGGTGCCGGACGCGGCGAATTGCGGCTTCGAGCTCTGGGTGGGCGTCCCAGATCGCGTCTTGGTCCCGATCGCTCACGGCTTCAAACTGCAGCGAGTCCGTGCCCACCTAATCCGACGCAATTATTGAAGCCAACTCCGACGTGCCTTCTACCACGTGGTAAAACCCAACCAGGGACCATGTTCGGTCGAAGGCTGCGTGGCGCTTCGCCACCGCCTTGAGGCCGACCGCGAGAATCGACTCTTCGACGAAACTCGTGAGCGGCGCGTCCGTAAACTGCGACAGCATGTGCGCCGAGTCGGCGAGCGGCGGCGGGCACAAGTGTTCGAGCTGCGACGACGAGAGCGAGCCAAAGTCCGGCTCGTGGTCGGAGACGGACACGCGGCTGAGGCTCTTGAGCAGATGCGACTCGGACGCGTGGAACGCCGAGACGGACAAGCAGTTGAGCTCCAAGGGCTCGGCGACAACCACCGTGTCCGCGCTACACGCGTGCAATGAGACTCGACGGCGATATCCACAGCGTCTACCGCAGCGGCGTCGGGCGCACGAGGTCCGGGCTCCTCTCTGTACGCGGCGATGGAACTAGGTGCAAGCGTGAGCCTTTCTCGACTCGTATGGCAGCGAGCGTACAGATCGCAGGGTACTGCATGAGCATGCGCAGGAGGCAGTCATTGCTGTGTTTCGCGAGATGCCGCGGGCCGTCGTGGCGCACCTTGCACACAGGGCACTCGATCACGCTGGCGGCCACCCGGGCCCACTGGACTTGGGAGAGAATGCCGTGGGCGGTGGCTGCCCACTGCACCACGGCCGTCGGCTTGGCCGCGCGAAAGTGGTGCACGACGTCCAGAGGCGTCTCGGCTCGCTCGACAGCATGGGGTGTCTTGAGCGGTGACGCGGATGGCGACGGTGACGCGCTCGAGAACGCGACCGTGGCCTCGCTGTCGTTGGAGGCGCGCGACACGTCGTCCGAAGCCATGCCGAGTTCGTCTGCGGGCCGTCGCGGCGCGCTTCGTTTCTATAGATCGCAATGTCAACCGTGTGGGCGAGCTTGGCGCGTACGACTTGCTTGGAGAGGACTTGGGTCGCGTTCGAGAGCGCCGGACAGACGCGCATCGGGACGGGCGAGACGTACGACACTTGCACGCGGAACTTCTGCGGGATCTGGTTGGAAAGAGAGAGAGAGACGTCGTAGCGTGTACCTGGTTTTGGTGGCGACTCGAGATGTCGTTGATGCGGAGTTTCATGGTCGTCGACGTGGCGTTGGCGTCCGGGAACGCGCCCTCCTTCAAGTCCAAGATGCGCTGGTCACGGACTTCGGTGCTAATGCATGGCGAGGTATGGTGAGGCATGGTCGAGGTGCTCATATGTGGCACCCGTTCTCGTAGAGCAGCTTGACGGTAAAGTAGCCCTTGCTTTCGAGCGGCACGAAGGCGTCCGGCACGCCCTGCGTCAATCCGACTTGGATCGCAAAGGTCGTCTGCCGGCCCTTCTGATCGCGGTACCACATGGTTGGTGGCTGCAATAGAAACTTGACCCAGGCGACATAGTCGGCCGCGGTGTCGTCGCCTGGCCGCTTGGGCTCGAGCTTGATCATTTCTGTTAACCGCTTGACGGGCTTGGCGCGCTTCTTGTTGCTCTCGCCGTCAAATGGCGCCATGTACGGGAGGCCGATGGCGTCGTTGCGTCGGCCTACATGATGAGCATGAGCGGCCGGTCGATCGATCGAATGCGCAGAGACGCTTCATGTGCTTGGCGTGTAACGACGGGTCGTCGGGCCCGATCCATGGCATCTGGAGGTAAGCGGCCATGGGCGTGACCTGCAGTGGCATGTTCATGGGCACGTGCATCGTCATGCGCGGCCGCGTCGTTGCCGGTCGGTCCGCGCCCGTCGGCTTCTCCATCGTGTTGCACCCGTCGAGAAATTGGATTTGGGCTGGAATTCCTAGTATTTTGACCAATCACAGGCCCGTTCGACGAATTTGAATTTCAAAGCGCCGACTTGCGACAAGATTGTGCACAAGTCTAGGAAAAGAAGATAAACACAACTATAATACCGGTAGCGTCGTAGCTAGAAATCTGGTTGCCAGAAATCTGGTTGCTAGAAATCTGGTGCGCGCAGAACGCACGACCGCGAGGTTCGTCGTCAACGAGACTCGAATGAATCTAGGAGCGTGCAGACAGTCACTCTCGGCGCTCCGAGCCGGCAAGTTGCCTTCAACTTTGCCTTTTGCAGTTGTCTCGCCGCACATCTCGGTGACGAACGTCTGCATATTCACTCGCTCACTTCCGCGTGCTCTTGCATAGAGCACCCCAACTACGTCCGTCGATGAACATGGCACGCGTCGTGGCTCGCGTTCCAGGTGAAGCCAAACTCGAAAGGGACTCTCATATTTGAGCAGCACTGTTTTGAGAGAATTCCCCACGACACAAGTGAAACGTTGCGTGGAAATTCTCTTCAAACAGTCCTAGCTGCTCTGCAATCAAAGCTGAAAGATCCCAGTCGAACCCAAGATGCCCAAGCACGTCCAGTTCGCGCCGACGACGACTGCGCGGGAGTACGCGCTTGGGTTCGTCGATGGCGTCGTTCCATTCTCGGGCGCCGGCGTTGGCTTTGCGGGCTACGAGTACGTCGAAGTCACGCGGCCGCTGGTCGAAGAGGCGCAGCGACGGCCCCACGTGCTCGTCGACACGCAGAAGGTCCAGCGCGTCTACGACCAGCCGACACTACCGCGAGCCGACGTGGCCGCGATCGTACAGCTCATGGTCGCGTCCGAGACATGCCGTGCTCAGCGCGCCTGCACGAACTGGTCCATGGACGACCGGTCGACTCTTCGCGTGGACCGAGGACCGGGGCAAGAGAACTGGCCGTCCAAGCGCGTGCGCCAGGCGACGCTCGCCGCCTGCCTCCGCACGTCCTATCCCGATACTACGGAGAATGCATCGAAGAAGCGGAAGGCTGCCACCGACGAGATGCGTCTCTCGAAGCGGCCAAAGCTCGCCGAAGCCGATGCGAGCTACCGCTGCGCAATCCAGTAGCGTTTCCACGACTTTTTCCGCGCGTTCAAGTGCGTGCTTCTTCCGATCTCTGTGGTGACACGCATATCGGGACATCGAGAGATGCAGCTTTCATTACATGTGCTCAAGGGCGAGGCCGAACGCCGTCACACCGACGTCGGCGCAGACAAAGCACTTTTCGACCGAGAAGACGTCGGTGACGCACTCGAGCACCTTGAGCCGCAGACTCGACTCCATGTCAACCCAGACTGGCGCGCCGCCCGACGCTGCCTGGACGCGCTCGAGCATGCTGCGGATGTTGTTGGGGCCAATGCCGCCAGCGTACCCGCACGGAATGTTGGGGAGCGGCTTGGGAAACTCCGTCATGGGCACGCCAAGACCGCACGACGCATCAAAGAGGAGGCTCATGTTGGCGGGCGGCGCCGCGGCGAGCGGTTCCCAGATCGCCTTGGTCTCGGTGTTGCACTGGATGATCCACTCGACCTGCGGCACGCGCGCCATGCAGCGGCGGATGTTGGCGACGTACTCGTCAATGCGACCGGCCTCGACAAGCACGTGGTTGGCAGCGGTGGCGTTCACTTGCACGCGGTGGAAGCCCATGGCGTAGAGCTCCTGCACAAAGGATGCGTCGCCCGCCAAGATGTCTTGGCAGCGCGACCCGCAGAGATGGCCCGCTAGCTTCATTGGCGTCGCCCGGGCGCACGCTGCGAGCTGCTGCACCCAGCCGCTGGTCGCGTACCGCGGGCTGCCTTCGAGGTCTGGGCGGAAGAGCACGCCCCACTCGATCCATGGGTAGTGTACCGAGAGCGTCTGGAGGAGCTTCGGGTGCACCGAGTCGTCTGCGCCGCAAAAGCCCATCGCACGGAGGGTCAGGGACGTCGTCGTCGTCATGGGAGCTTGCCAGCGTCCAAAGCGTTTTCACCAATCCGACGCTGCGTCGGCCATACACCGCCTGTGATTGGCTGATTTTCAACTTGAAGTTGCACACAGATCTGGGTTTGCGATTTTGCGATCTTTCAGCAGCGCAAAGACAATCTGTACGTACCTTGTCCGTTGCCGCGCCATATCGCCACCCGTGCGACTGACCACGGCTCTCCACCGAGCACACCATGCGACGTGGACGGCATCAGGTGGCCGGCAAGCGTCCGGAAGGAGCAGGAGGAAATGCATGGGCAATACTTGTTATGGAGGCCATCGATTTCTATCGGTCCGAGTCGGTAGGCGGGGACTCGAGGAAGAACATTGAGAGCTCATGCAGCACAAGCAGCGACGCCTCGCACGCTCCGACAGGCGTCACGGTCTTGTGCGTCGTCGTCAGCAGTCGATTCAGCCAGCTTTGCAAGCCTACACACACCATCAGATCACCGACCACGTACAACTGCAGGCATGAATTACCTTCTTGGCGCTTCCGGAGAAGCGTCGAGTGCCAGCACGCGAGAACGTCCCAAGCACGTGGCCATCGGCTGGGAAACCGCGTCGCTTTGAGAGCGTGATGCAGGCCCTTGCAGTAGTCGCATACGTGGCGATGGTCGCTTGGCGCACAGATCTCGAGCAAGCGTCGTCGCAGGTCAAAGCAGTCGCTGAACCTTCGGCGGAGCTGGTACTGGGGCTCCACGCACTGCTGGAACGATCGCACCGAGCCGAGTTGGGGTAGCGCGTAGAAGACATCGAGGATGTAATAGACCGTCGACCGCTTCCTTTGCCCAGGCTCGAGCGCGATCGTCGAGATGACCACGGACTGGAGGTACCCGAGCGCCCGCGCCTGCTTGCACCACAGCGGTACGTGCGTTCGCATGACATAGTCTTGCGACGAGGTCCGGCTGCGTGTGAGGCGGCTGTGCTCGATCTCGAGAGTGCTTTCGCTGCCGGGTCGAGAGAGGTAGCTGTCGGCGTCGTAGCTCACGTCGTCGTCTTCAAAGTCGTCCCCGGCGTGGTCGCTGCCCATTGTCGAATGCAATTGTGGCAGTAGCGGCGAAGGCGTGTTACTGCCGGTCTCGGTCGCGCCAGTTCGACAGGACTCACGTCAGAACTTCACCCAACGCGTCGCCTCCTACGATCAGCAATGCAAGACGACCACATCATCGAAGCTTCGAGTAGCTGCACCTGCTGTTGCGAGCGAGCCAGAAGCATTGCACGCGTTCCTGGCGCCGCGACAAGGACTCGACGCCGCGAACAGTACTTGCAGCGAGTCTTTCCCGCCAGCTTGGTTCGCAGAAGGCCCCGCGGATCTCCTCCAGCGCCACCTGCCACGCCGGCCTGGTCGGCATCTCCGTCGTCGCTGCGAAGAGTGAGCAGGAGCATCGCTGGCGGAACTGCAACCTCGACATACATATGCCCACTGGTCCTTGCTGAACCACAGCTGGTCCTTCTCCACACCGCAAGCCGTTGATATCGCTGACGACACTCGTGTCTTTGGCGCCAGCTCGACGTGCTCCTTTCAAACGCATCGAGCCTGCATGGCTTCCATACGATATCCACAAGGACGTACAAGACAATAGTGTGCACGTAACACCGTGCCAACGCGTGGCGACGATCGTAACACTGGCTCGTTGTGTTACGGACTGTATTATAATTCTCGCCAGTGCCGTTGCAGCAAATGATATGTCGAGCATTCTTATTATTGCTTACAAAAAGCAAGCTAATTCATTTCCAAATGCATTGAATTGTATATGGCGCGGTATGGACGTGTGCAAAAAGCATGCCAATCATGTGCCAGCTGCAGCCAGTTGGTCGGTGGATTGAGCCAGAACCAGATATGGAGCCGACGACGCGGAAGGCGGCGACGTTCTCGCAGGGCAGCGCGGTCGTCGTGAACGGCCGCCACCAGCACCTGCACAGCGTCTCGTTCGTGCCCCAGTCGCCGCGCGCCGTCCTTGTCTTCCTCCCGTCGACCGGCGAGAGCTGCGGCCGGTACGCGAGCCTCTTCAAGTTCCTCGCCAGCCACCAGATCGCGGTCTTCGCCCTCGAGCAGAGCCCGGTCATTGACGACTCGCTCGTCGACAACTCGCTCTACAAGCACCCGAACCCCGAGCTCAACGTCGAGCGCATCTCGGCCAACGCCGCCGAGCGCCCGGCGCCCAGCGCCTGCTCGGTGCAAAAGTACGTCGACGACGTCCACCACTTTGTACGGGGCATCGCGCGCCGGCTGGGCGACGCGGACGTCGACTACTTTCTCTGCGGTGTCTTTTACGGTGGGCTCATGGCCGCGCACACGGCGATCGAAGCAGGGTTTCCGTGGCGCGGGCTCATCATGACGTCGCCCGACCTCTCGGGGCCCATCGGGTACCTCGAGTCGATCACGACCAACTTGTCGGCCAACCTCGAGAAGGTCCGGGCGCTCATGCCCCGCCGGCCGTCGTTTGCCATGTTTCGCCAAAAGCGTACGTCCGAGATGGTCGACGAAGAACGCAGCTGACTGTCTCGTGTAGTGATGCCCAAGCAGCTTGACCACATGGGCAACAACTTTTCGTTCATTAGCGACCCGACGACGTCGCCGACCGAGAACGACGAGGATTTCGAGACGGACGACATGCACTTGAACGCGGCGCGGGAGCTCGACCACCGCAAGACGAGCTTGAAGCTCCCCGTGCTCATCCTCAACGGCAAGGCCGACGCCAAGAAGCCGCGCATCAAAGCCGACCGCTTCGTGCGCCAGATTGGCGCCAAGGACAAGACTGTGACCGAGTTCAAGGAGCTCTACAACAGCCTCGGCGGTGACGCGCCAGAGGTGAATACCGCCGTGTACGAGTGGATCGTGAGCTACCTCCCGACGGCCATGACGCCGCAGGACGACGCGCCTGATCGCCCATTGACGCCCATGGTGCGTGCGACGTCGACGAACGAGGTCGAGGCAAAGACCAGTCCTCCGATCGAGCCCAAGCACGAAGAGACGCACGAAGAGAAGATCTTCGTGGCGGCGGCGACAGCGACAGCTGCAGTCACCACCGAGGCGCTCGTTGCGGCTGCGAAAACCAGCGAGCCCGACACCGTGACGCGATCGACGCGGCTACCGTCGATCGCCGAGGCGACGGCGACGGCGTAAACACGTATTGTTGTTTTTGTAGCGACAACGACTAGATACTGAATGAATGGACTGCGTGCTTTGTGAATATATATATATACAAGTACAAGGAACGACTAGAGGTCAGGGATCGCTAAAAAGGTCACCAGCAGGCGCATGACGGTGCAGAAACCGTGACAGCGCGACTCAAACTGCCCGGGATGCGCCCGCGCCACCGAGAGGATCGTCGTGAGCCACGCCTCGAGCTGGGCTTGGCGCAGCGTGACCCAGTACGGTCCTCGGTGCGGAAACAGCGTGTCGTCGAGAACCGAGAGCATTTGGTAGCAGTAGACGCAGCTGGTCTCGCATGCCAGCACAACGCGCGTGAGCTCGGCGCAAAGTCGATAGAACTCGGAGAAGCGCCGGTGCACAATGTACTCTGTGACGGCGTACGCGTCGACGCGGGACCGCCGGGCGTCGCGACTCGTGGGCTTGGCGCTGGTGACCGCGAGGTGCGCGAGCGACGTGCGGAGGCAGACGTGCAGTGCGTACTCGACGACGACGCCGGGCAGTAGCACCAGCGTCGGCGCCTCCTTGGCGCACGGCCGCTTGAGCGTCACGTGGTCGATGTGGTTGAGCGCGTTCGCGTGCTTGGACCAGGGCGCGAGGCCGCCGAGCTGCTGCAGAGGCATGTCGTGTCGGTCTTCTTGTTGATTCTGCAGCCACGTTGATGCACTTGGACACAAAAAGACGCACGGGAAAAGTTGAAGTTTCAGTGTTCGCCTAAGTAGTACTAGTACTACGTTAGCGGCGCTCGCGTGGCATCGGTGGCACCACCTTGTTGCGCGACGATCTTCTCGCGCCTCCTCACAACGGTAGAGCGCCCTCTTGTCGCCTGCAAGAATGAGCCGCAAGCAGTGCAGAGCGCGTCATACCGGCTGTCATAACGACAGATGGAGAAAGTGCTGCTGCAGAAAACGAGTTTGCTTCATGCGGTGGTTGCTATCATACAGTACACTGCAGAAAGGTGTGGCACCGCACACGGCTTGTGCACAAGGCGATTGATCGTGGCTCCTTATTCGCATGCTTGGAAGACGCCCGTGGCCGCTGCTGCAAGATAATACGTAGTCTCATTTTGGCATGGTCCCGCTTGGGCTAGCGCCGTCGAGGTGCTGTACACGCGCCGTTGTGCTGCCAATTCGACCGCCATTTCCATCTACGCACTGACACCAACTACAGTTGGTACACTGGCCGAGATAACTGGGACGAACGTGGCGGTTGTCTTGCGGACTGTACGTACCGTCGCTGTACACGTACACGACGAGTACTGTACCCGTAGTACGGTACACGCAGCCTACAGACATGCGCTGGAGGGCGGTTGCAGCAGCAGCACAAGCCCACGTGGCGTCCAAGCATCGAGTGGGTCTCCAGGAGCAGGACGGTCAGGTGCACTCGCAGCTTGGTCCAGAGGGTCAGAATGGCCGCTTCTTCAACGCACCAGCCACGACGTATCTTTTTGCTTTGCTTGTGGCGGTCGTGTGCATTCCAAAGTACCTACCTGGGAGGATTCGGAGCATGGCAAGCTGGCGACAACAGCTCGGCTCATTGGTGAAGCCTCAGGATCATCATTATCGGGCCTCCACCGAGCTCTTGATCCCATCTCGGTTCTCGACGACGACGCGGGGCCAAAACAACGACGTGGGTTCGGGAAATAAGAAGAGCAGAAAAATGGGGTCCGTCGCACATGTCGCCGGCATCCGCTAGCATGGGTGCTTCCCGCAATGCAAACAGGCCTGAGTTGGGCCGTGAAGTAGTAGCATCGATCTGGGTGGCTGCCTTTCCTTCTCTTCCGCGAGCGGGCCAAGGATAAGCAGCTCATGTCCTGCGAGCCAATGGCCTACTCTACCCAGTGGCCCAGGTTGTCCGTTCTAAGAGCTGGGTGCGCTTTTATACCAAGTCCGGCCGTCTTTGTGCCACCAAGGACGCAGACCGTGGCTCTTCGTCGTCGACACCGTGCCCCGAGTGTGTACTACTAGACTTAATTAATTAATATTATAGAGGCCGTCTTCCTTGGACGGAGGCGTCGAGGTTACGACGAGCTAATGACGGCGAGCGTCGACGAGAAGGCGTTCTGGTACTGCGCGAGGAGCTTTTGCTGCGCGTACGTGAGATTGGTGTCGGGCGTGAGTGGCTGGTCAAAGTCCTTCGGGTCCAGCGACCCGAGCGCCAGCGCGACCGTAATGTCGTGGCCAATGTAGACGTGGAAGGGCGACGAGGCATCAAAGAGCGCAGCGTTCGAGACGTCGTAGCGTGTGCCGTTGAAGATGATCCACGGTCCGTTCTGCGTCGTGAGGCACGGGCGCAGCGTGACGGGGAAGGGTCGCTTGGCGCCAAAGCCCAGTGGGCACTTGGGCGCGCCGTCGCTGCCTTGGGGCGAGGATTTGTCGAGGACCGTGCGCACGGTAGAAGTCCATTTCGCATCGCGGTACATATCGGCCATGATCCCAACAATTGGAAACTGCAGTCCGAACGTTGCGAGCCAGGAGCAGAGCGTAGCTACTTGGGCAGCTGAGAGCGTGTCTTTGTCAACTTCTTTGTCGAGTGTGGCCTCAATATCACCATCCACGTTTCGTTGACGCGTACCAGTGGTGCAAAGGCAACCGGAAAACACCAGCGTCGCGTCATGGCCGCCAATGTCGCCAAACGTGCCGTGCGCGCCGACAAAGCCGTCGAGGCGGCCCGTGTCAAAGACGACGCCACAGAGCGACACCCACGTGGGCTGCGACCGGAGCTCGGCCACACTGATCCGGCGCGAACTCACGCCGTGACACCGCTTCGAAGAGTAGTTGTAGCACACGTAGCAGAGCCCGGCGACGGCCGCCAAAGACACTACTGCAGTCTTCATCCTCGTTCGTTCTGTGGGATTTGGGAATGACCAAGGCGCCAATATTCGGCCTGTCTGGTTGCACCACATTGAAGCCATGGCGACCACAGTTGGTGACGGCGCGTTGATGTCCACAGTGGTGTGTTGCGCCCACGATCTTGATTACTTCACATTGCAGACTCTGCGGCGCACAGATCGGGCGCATGGCGGGCCACGCTGCACGCATCGCAGCCCAGACCGCCGCAAAGCTGCGTGGAATTAGCCATTTGTAAGGATAGGACAAGTCCCAATTGGTCCGAATCGAGATGGCACGACAATCACCCACAGCTATCGCCCACCACCCAAGGCACCTCGAGACGCCCGAGACATCGTCCCAGAAGAAAGCGAACCGCTTTGAAGAATCTAGTCGAGACGTGTCTTCAGAGGTGGTTTGCTTTGCCGCGCTAGAGTGGCGCGGCAGTCTTCACGTTCTAACAGATGGTGGCGCTCGGTAAAAAAATGATCTGACTTGTAGCACGCACCTCAACAAGCAATTGACAAACGCGCGCATAAGAAACGTGTGAGAGATGACGACAAGGGAAGTCGTCTCGTGCTTGCAGTGTACTGTAGATCGTAGCCATCTACCGATAGGGGATGGCATGGTGTGTATCGTCGACGTTGCTGCACGTTGGTGGCGAGGAACTGCGTGCGGATAGCCTGCACCTGTAACGCGATTGACGCGGTGCGTTTTTGTGTTATGACGGACAACAGAGCGACGGGGGCGGCAAGTTCAAGCTGGGACACGATCGAGCTGGCTCGGGTGTCTTCTTTTAGTTGCAAACCTGCATAGAAAGGAAGGTTGTGGGGCGAAGCTACGCTGCAGCTTCTTTATTGCAGGTTCCGTCAATGCATCGTCCATAATTGGGTAGCCAAGCGCGGTCCCGTCGAATACAAGGCGGCACGCCGTTAGCTCGCGCTATTCCGTCAATCCTGGTGGCTCTGTTGTACCGTGGCACTTGATGACACATTATTGGACGACGTCGTGGCCTGGAGGCAAGCGACGCAGTTGGCGCGTTGCCATATCCATCTTCCATCGTCATCAAGATCTTGTTTTAAATACCGGTACGTACACACAGTGCAATCCAGCATCGTTCGCCCAGACAGCAGTACGATAGAAGTCTTTGCAGCACGCTCGCCATATCGGCATGCTCTCGACGACGAAGCTCGCGGTTGCAGGATAGGGTTGAGTGCGAATAGTCATGTTGAAATCAGGACATGTCCGAATTCATCCGTCGTCATCGCGAGGCGAGCAACTTGGGATGCTTCGAACCGTAGCGACGTTGCTCACGAACGGCGGCGTCCCGCGCGCCTTGGGCGTGCGCGAGCGCGTGGCGAAGCGCTTCCAGGGCAAGACCGTCGACAGCCTACTGGCCGATGGCATCATCGCGCCAGGTCGCTCGGCCAGGCGCTCAACATCGTCTTCTCGTCATGCTCGCCGACCTCGGACCACGACGTCGACCTGCGCGAGTTCGTCGAAGGAGCCCGCCATGCTGTGCATACGAGTGTACAGCACATGTTTAGCAAGTCCATGGTCCAGTGCCAGCTTGACCGCACGACGCCGTCCGAAGAGGCCAACGCGTTCCTCATGGCCGCGTGCGCGCCGCCGCTGTACCAAAAGCTGCTCGATAAAAAGTCGCACTCGGTGACGCCGACGCAATATGCAGTGCCCCAGCGCGTCAAGAGCTGCGCCATCGTGTCCGCCAAGTACACGCAAGAGCCCGATGAAGATGAAGTGCTCAAGTTCACAGTGGCGAGCGACCTGGTGTGTGTCATGAAGCCGCTGTCAGAAGACCCGCCGAGTAGCAGCGAGACCAGCAAGCCACTCGACGACAAGACGGTCGAGGTCGCTGTCACGGCCACCTTTCGAACGCACATCGTACCGAGCGGGGACCTCGATTGGATTCTCGAGAACGTTCGCATGGCCAAGCTACCGGTCCCATCATCCTAAAGCGAGAGACTGCACTTGAAGTAGAAGCGTTTTGCAAACCTCTGTGCTTGACTCTGTGCCCATCGGTATAACTATCCAGCACCGTTGCTGTGGACGGTATCGCCTCCCGGCCTGCGAGATGCTGCCGAGTAGGCTCGCGGCTCTTCACGGCATGGCATCGACCAGAAGACCTCAGAGTGAGCCCGCAGCTCCAACCCGTCTAGAGTTCCATTGCTTGGTGTTGGGTACACTAACGTGCTACTTGACCAGGTAAAAAACCCACCAACTCTGGATCTGATCGGCACGAAAAGACGCGCCAAGTTGCGTGCGCATATCCTTGCCGACAACGCAGCGGCCAAGTCCGACGCGGGCAAACGCAACGTTCGCGCCGTCGCGACGATCGGTTGACGGCCAATGCACCTCGAATTGTGGCCCCAGCCATTGCCTCGAAGGTCGTAGGCGAAGTTCGTCGGCTTCGAAGTTCGACGCAAAGCACGGAAGCATGGCGGACAGTAGCGACGAGTGCTACGTCGACCTCTCGGCCGCGATGGACGCCGCAATAAACAAGATGTGGCAGTCGTACGACCCGAACAACAACGGGTTCCTCAACCGAGACGAGGCCCGCGAGCTCCTCATCTCGACGCTCAAGGAGATGGACGTGCCCGGCGACCTCTTGAGCGACGACGCGTTCGATGCCATCTTCAACGAGTTTGACTCGGACGCCAACGGCACCATCTCCAAGGACGCGATCGTGGCCTTCTTTAGCACCTTTATGGACTTTGCCCATAACGACGAATAAACAGCAATTTCACCGTTTCGACGACCTTCTTGGGGTATGGCGCTCGTCAAGATCACTCCCTTTGCCTTTGCGCCGTCGCACGTCGTCGTGCCCATTGGCACCACCGTGACGTGGGTGCATGCCAACCCATTTGCGCCGTTGCATTCCATCACGAGGTACACGAGGAGACGCATGGTATGATGATGTGAGACGTCGCGTAGCGTCGATGGTAGCGCCGACTCGCCCGAGCTGGCGCTCGGACAGAGCTTTCTCCGCGTCTTCGACGCTGCGGGCACGTTCCACTACTACTGCCACCGGTACTCGTTCATGCAGGCGTCAATTACGGTCCTCGACGCCGCTCCACGCGTTCCGCCACCGCTGGTGCTAGCGACGGCCGCACCCATGCCCATGACGACCCACGACGCGTTCGTCCATGCCGCGTCTTTGAACCAAACGACGGTCCTCGCTCGATGGTAGATGCCGTTCGCTGCTGCTTGAGTGAGCTTGGCATAGGATTGAGAAAGGACTGGTCGTTGACGGCGCTGACGCCGAGGGCCAAAGAGCGCTGTGCATGGCCGCCCGCCACCAGTCGCTCGACGCGATGCAGCTTCTGCTTGCGCATGGCGCGAGCGTGCACGCGACGCAGAGTCCCGGGGTCACATATTCGCACTCGTCGCTCCGTGCTGACGCTCTGACGATTTTCGTAGCGCCAAACCGCACTGCACTGTGCTTGCACGTGGGGACGCCTTGCAGCCGTCGAGCTACTCCTCGCCCACGGCGCGCGTGTCGATGGCTGCGATGCGTCGGTGCGGACCGATTGTCACGCATTGCCGTCACTTCCAGAGCGTAGAAGCAAGTGCCGCTGCACTGCGCGAGCCGGAATGGGCACGTTGACGTCGTGTTGTGCCTCTTGCGAGCGGGCGCCGACCCCACCTTGCAGACGAGGTGCCCATCAACTCGCACGCAACGTCTCCTGCAACTTATTGTTAGCTGGGACACACACCGTTGAAAGTCGCCACCGACTGGAAGCGCGTGGACGTGCTCGACGCGCTCACACGTACAACTGCCGAGCAAACGCCTCATTTATTATACCCGTGGATGCTAGACTATATGTCGACGACGTATCCGACCGCCATGGCGCGCAGACTGCAGCTCGCCTTGGCCTACGTGCGCTACGAACTCCCGCGTGGCGTGCATGACACCATCTCCGAGTACTTGGCCTAGAAGACGCGTGTGTAAATATAGCATACGTACCTTGAATGCGGCATGGCCTCTCGCCCGGGTACTAGTGAGAAGCGCCTTACGATAGAGGCACTAGCATGCTTGGACGTGGCGTCGGCGCCCCCACTCGCTGTTCTCGTACGCGTTGTCGGGTGGCATCCTTTCACCTGCGTGTAGCAACATGCGACCGCCTTTGGCACTTGCCACTTACCTCCGTCGCTCTCGCTGGTGGCCCAAGTAGGTCCTGTAGTACACACTAACTGCGTGCACGTAGGAGGACGCATTGCACCTCGTCTACACGAGCCAAAGTCTAGTGCGGTGCGGCGATGCCCAAAACGCTGATGTCCCGCAGAATGCTACGCTAGGTGGCTTCTCAACGACCGGCAGCACTTGCGCAGCTGCAACAAGCGTGCACCAATCGCTCGACCACACACACGACTAATATAAGCGTAGGGCTCAAGCAACAGCTCGACGCATCGACCTCCTCCGCCACGATCGTGCGCCGGCAGTCGGCCCCCACCGGGACCGAGACCAATTCCGCCGCAAAGGTCGCTGTGGTCCGCGTCCAAACGCTCGTGCGAGGCTTCCTCGTACGTACTACACTAGTGTACGATGCAATATATTTGTCGGGTCGTAGGCGCGTCGGCGGTTCCAGAAGCTTCTTATCGCGCTCTTCACAGCGCCACGCACGTGACTCGGCCCCGAAGGTTACCGTACCCGCTCCAACCGCACCTCGAGGAAGCGCCCCCGAAACTCCGTGTCGTGGAGCTTGCCTACCGCCATAGTGAGCGATATGGCGAAATATGCGACATGTCTACCGATGATGATCTGCGCATCTTCCGGCGTCGGGGTGCGCACGAGGGCGTAGCCCTTGGAGCGGCCGTCCGGGCCCTGGATGACTTCGACGTGGTCCACGGTCGCCGCGGACCGCGCCACGTCCTTGACGTCTTGCCACATGGCGTCAAACGGAAGCTACGGGATTCGATGAGCTTTATGGCTCGTGGGACCTTCAACAATGACGGACGTTGCCAATGTACACGGTGCACATGGGCGGGTGCGAGTGATGCCCCGCCCCTGGCCGGGCGCCGAATGGCGGCGGACCACCGCGGGCCATGGGCGGACCACGGTGCCCCGGGCGCGGCTCGCGGTCTTCACGCACAAAAATAGGCCGATTGTCGAGCTTGGTGTCGGTGAGCATCTGGATCGCGCGCTGCGCCGCTTCGGGCGAGTCGTACTCGACGATACCGCAGCCCTTGGAGCGCCCGGTCGGCTCGAGCATGACTACACGTAGATGTCCAGCAATTTTCTTGCAATCCAAGCGAATGTCATACCATCTGCGTGCAGGACGTTGCCCGCTTGCTTCATGTGGTCTTTGAGGTCTTGCCACTTGACGCTCCACGAGAGGTTCCCGACGTACACGCGCGTGCCGCCGCCGGACGCCGGTGCAAACGGGTTGTTTGGTGCAAAACCGTGCTGCGGCGGCGGGGCAAACGAGGTTGGCGGCGCATATGGCGCCGGCGCGTGGCTGTACGATGTCTGCGGAATGTCGTAGGACGTCACGGGCGCTGTCGTGTACGAGGTCGGCGGCGCATCGTACGAGGTCGGCGCGGTGTCGTACGACGACGTGGCCGGCGCTGGTGCGTACGCCGACTGCGCCGCGAGCTGCGCCTTTGCCTCTTCGCGGTCCTCGCGGACAAAGATCTTGCGCCCGAGGAGCTCCGTGTCCGAGAGGCGCGAGATCGCGTCCATCGCCATCTCGTGCGTCGCAAAGGTCACAATGCCACAGCCCTGCACACGATAAGATGAGCCTGCGCTGCTGCGTGCAGAGAGCGCACCTTGGAGCGCCCATTGATTTCCTGCTTGACTTCGCACTCCTCGACGTCGCCCGAAATGCGCATGTGGTTCTTCAAGATCTCCGTCTTGACATCCCACGCCAAGTTCCCCACGTACACGCGCCGACCCGTGCCCCCTGCCGTACGAGCTGCGTGACCGTGCTGCCACGAGGCGAAAATGATCTACCTTGGTGCGACTCGCGGGTCCGGTACGGCGCCGCCGCCGCCGCATGGGCCGCGCGGTGCTTCGGATAGCCGCGGATCTTGCCTGCCCCGGACGGGCTGCCATGGT
Organism: Saprolegnia parasitica CBS 223.65; assembly: GCF_000151545.1. Classification (NCBI taxonomy): domain Eukaryota; phylum Oomycota; class Saprolegniomycetes; order Saprolegniales; family Saprolegniaceae; genus Saprolegnia; species Saprolegnia parasitica. The sequence continues at coordinate 777,243 of NW_012156401.1, read as the reverse complement.
CGCTCATCGGCGCCAAGTGGGCGGCCTCCGCATGCTGCATCATCCTGTTTCTGTGTGGTCCTTTCCAACACCAGTGTTTCGCCTCCGGGAAATCGCCGGACTTTTTGCCTCGTCGCTCATTGGCTGAAATCGTATCCGAGCACTTGGTGCCATACAAAAACCAAGGCATTTTGGAGACGTGACCTCGAAGTTTAACGCTGGCGCCCAATCAGTGCTGCGCACTAGAATCGGCATATGCCTTGTGAAATACTTCTACCTTGCCCATGGTGCCGCAAATAGTTCCCATGGCGTGAGAGCAGCACATAGAGCACACACGGCGGAGTCGCCACCCAAGCCTGTTCATACGCGTCACGTAGATTTGGCACCGCAGAGACATCCGTTCAATAACGAACCAGCGCGGTATTCATGGCGCGTGCATCCATCGCATGGCATCACCTCTCGGCACTGCATCTGGCATATGCCATATTTAGTGAAGAAACGCCGAATTCACGCACCTGGTCACTCGAAAAGATCCAAGCCGATCACCATGCACTGGATCATACCCGTGGTCATCTTGGGCGTATGGCTGCCATTGGCCGCGACGGCGTCGCCGCCCGAGCTCTTTGCTCTCGATGGCAATGGAGACCCTGTCGCTTGGTGGGTCGTGCTCAAGCTTCCGTCCATGGTCCGCGGTGCGTCCGGCGCGTACGTCGCCACGCCCTGCGACTGTGCGCCGCCCGTGTGCTCGCGCGAAGTCGATCCGACGCGGCGGCATGGTCTTTGCTACCTCTACGCTGACGCAAACCGACCGCAGCTGCAGCACTTTCGCGCGCTGGGCTACGACTGCCTGGGCCAAGGCGGCCGCGATCCCGTGAGTCAAACACTGCGGCAGCGTGCGAACGCGACGCACTGGGCGTACTTTAACGACCAGCTCAATGGTATCGCGCTCAAGCAGGACAAGTCGCTCGTCTGCAGCGGACACGCCGCGTTTAACGCCCATAGCAAAGGGCTCGTCGCGTTCGAGGCCACCAGCGGCGGCTTTGTGCTGCAAACATCAACGCCCAACTTTCCAGATCCGACGCCATCGCTTGACTTTGAGCGTCTCGGCTGCCAGCACGACAACAATGTCGAGTACGCGCAGCATCTCTTCGCCTTCTCCGTCGGCGACGCAGCCCTCGCGACGATCGCGTCTGGCTGGCGGGCGGCACGACTGTGCTCAGCAAACCATTACCACGCCATCGACAACCTCCTCGTGAGCCCGTCGCTTCGGAATGCATCGGCGCTCTCGGGCACGGCGCGCGTCGTTGCATCCGTCATGGTGGACCCGCATCTCCCAGCGCAGCCGTTTGTGCAGGTGCAGGTGGCGACGAAAGGCAAGCAGAGCATCATCGTGCACGGGCTTTTCAAGAGCCGTTCCGCCGAGGTGCCACCATGGGCTTTGGTTGCAACGGCCTTTGCCACGGACGTGAGCGTCGCGTCGTGGTGGGACGAAAACTACGGCACCCCGACGCTCTGCGACGGTGACAGCTACGGCGCTGCGGCCCACGCCTTCTGCTTGCGCCCAACAGAGTCACCAGTGGCGCTGCGACCTGACGGCACCTTCCAGTTCAACGTCGAGAACCTCATGGACGCCAGGTATCGTCTACTGCAACGTGTCGTGCAAAGCAAGCACACTGATAGCTGGACGCTGCCGACCGGTCGCGTGACGTGGTCTCTTCGGGGTGGGCGTGTCCGTGATGGCAACCACGGTACTGCATCGTGTCAAGCGCCATGTTAACAAGGCGTCTGCGTCTAGCCAAGTGGGGCATTGCGACGCCGCGTCATTCCAGTGACGCCAATTTGTCCATCTTTGGCGACCTCAACATGGAAGGGTTTCCGTGCTCGTCGTCGTGCGCAGGGTCCCAAGGCGGCCGCGGTGGTACCTTCTTCGCACTCGCCAACCGGGAGCTCCACGACAGCCTCGCAGCGCTCGTGACCAACGTCTGTGGCTGTGGCGCATCCCCTGCGATGGCGACGTATGTCGATCGTCGGCTGTGCGGCCATGGGTGTACCAAGAAGCTGCATGCGGCTGAGAATCTGCCCGGCGTCGGCAACTCGACCACGTCGTACTGGCCGCGCACAGAGTCGAACGCGGTCGCGTTGGCCTAACTTCTCCAAAGGACAACTGACATGAGCATTGTGAAGTGTCTATCTCGGGGTATCTCGGAGGCGTCTTGTAGAAGACAGACCGCCAAGCGAGCCAAGGCTCGAGGGCGAGCCATCCCAGATAGTACGACGTTTGAGATAACGCATCGCCGTCGATCCAACTCAACCAGGTGTATTTTTATCCGGATGGGTCGGTCCAATGATGGTCGACACACACTCGCGTTCCCGGTGGCGCAGCATGGTCGACGCACTCGCCGACGTCGCGCGGTGGTACCGGTCGCAGAAGCTCCAAGGACCGTCATCGCCCGTGAGCTCCGACACGCGACTGCATCGCATTCTTCAGCTCGACGCCACAAGAGCCTACCTTGGCGCCAAGATCGAGGCGCTCACGTCGGCGACCAAGTGCATCGACGCTCGCTCATCGTATGACATGCTCGTAGGCGCCAGGAGCGCGGCCGCGTGAGCCTCGAAGCCGCGCTATACATCGAATTGCTCGACGCAGCGGATCCGCGGCTAGCGCACGTCGTCGTCGACCGCGCGGACACTGGTACGATCTGTGCTTGACGGCTGCTTCCGACGCATCGTCGTCGTGGGATAGAGCAAAGCAAGATAGCAATGGAGCGATTCGCATTCAACTTGTCGATGGCCGCGCAATTGCGCACCTTCAAGAAGACGCGCGCGCCGATCGATGCCACGTCCGTCGCGACCGTGGATGCCAAGGACCTTTCCTACGACCGCTTCCTCGCCGGTGTCACTCCTACAGCACCCGGTTCCGCTCAACTTATGTGGACTTAGACTACGCTTTGCCCAAGCGACCTGTGATTCTTCGCGGCGGCGCCCATCTTGTGCTGACGAAAAAGGTAGTACGGCGGTGCCCGAACAACCTTAAAAAACGACGCTGGTAGATGTGGAGCCTCGCGTCGCTAGGCGCCAACGCGGCCGTCGCCTCGAAGCCGATGCCCACAAAGCGCTACGTACAAGACTCGGTGCAGTGGGCGCGGCTCGAGGACGGGCCCGTGATGCCGCTCGGTGCGTTCATCGAGGGGTTGGCGACGAGCGATTTGTACATCCACGACCACTCGGTGCCATTACACCTTCCAGGTATGTACAGTCTGCAGTGTCTAGCTGAGCGCGAGTAGAGCTCGTCGAGGACGTTGCGATCCCAGCGATCTTTGCACACGACTATCTCCAGCGCTTGCCAGAGTATCAGCTACTTCGACTCCTACTGTACAAGAACACACGAACGTGTCGTTTAGAGGCGCGCTGTACCGAGAGACGTGGCCAAGTCTCTTTGTTGGCCCCAAGAATACGGCGAGCCAGCTCCACGTCGACTCGTTTGGCTCCAACTTTTGGATGGCGCTGCTCGACGGACGCAAACAGTGGATCCTCGTGGACCCGCGCGACATGCACTTACTTCGCCCTCGCCGGCACCCGGGTCTCCACGACGTTGTGTTCGACGTGGCCTTGCCGCTGCCGACCAGCGCTGCCGACGATCCCTTCTGGTACGACACGTGATTGCGCCTAAGATCTATGGTGCGTTGATGAGGTATGCGCGCCGGGAAGAATGTATCTTGGAGGCAGGCGATCTCCTTTTTGTCCCGACGGGGACCCCCCATTACGTGCGCAACCTCACGGCCACGCTCGCTCTCTCGGCCAACTACATTGACTGTAGCAATGCAGAGGAAGCGATCGATGCTCTGTCGCGCCACGTATCCGCCACGCGACGACACGAGCTGCGAGCTTACTCTGCACATAGGCGAGCACGGATCCACGCGCTGGCGACGTTGCGCGCCATGTCGCCCAGTGCATGCGCGGGCCACAACCCGCCGTGCACACCACACAAAGCGTCCCGTTCGCCACCTTCAAGACGCCGCTGCAAGCGACCGATGATGTGCTGCCAGCCACCAAGCGGCGCAGGCTCGACGCCGAGTTCCTCGCCGATTGGAGCAGCGACGACGAGGCTGGCAGCGACGCAGCGCTTCCACAGCGCTAAGCCGTGCAGCTGCGGCGCAGGCTCGCGACCAGCTGGTTGCAGCTCCCGTTTCAATCCAACAACAACGTCCGGTTAAAAAATCGACTTGGCTTTTGTATGGCTGCACTGTCGTCCTCTTGCGTTGTTCGAAATTCACTGCAAAAAGGTTGTGTGGATTCGGCCCATTTGACGATGTCGACGCGGACCATCGAAGCGCAAAAGTACCTCAAGAAGTCGCCGTCGACGGGCCTCCAGGAGCTCGAGGCCGGCGCCATTCGCCCCACGTCCTCCAAGTCGGCCAAGGACCTCGGGCCAGAGGTGGTACCGGCGGCGTCGAAGCCCCGACCCAACCAATGCCGCGTCATCATGGGCATGATCACGGGCAGCTACATCAACATCTTGCTCCTCGTGATGCCCTTTGCCGTCTACTCGTACTACGACAACTGGGGCGACATCCCCGTCTTCGTGCTCAACTTCCTCGCCATGATGCCACTGGCCAACCTCCTCGGCGAGGCCACCGAGACGCTCGCGGAGCACTGCGGCGACATGATCGGCGGCCTCGTGAACGCGACCTTTGGCAACGCCGTCGAAGTCATCATTGCCATCTTTGCGCTGCGTGAAGGCGAAATCGGGCTCGTGCAGTCGTCGCTCATTGGTTCGATGCTCTCCAACTTGCTCCTCGTGCTCGGCTGCTGCTTCATTGCGGGCCATCTTGGCGGCGCCAAAGAGTCCATGTACTGCGGGTCGTCGGCGTCGACCAACATGTCGCTTCTCTTTGTCACGAGCTTCGCGATGCTTGTCCCGTCGTACTACCAGCACAGCCATGCGGGCGAGATTGCCAAGAACGGCACGTTGACCGCTGCGGACAAGGTCAAGCAAATCGAGGAGCGCGACAAGGCAGTTCTAAGCCTCTCGCACATCTCGGCGATCTTCCTCATCGCCATGTACATCCAGCTCATGGTCTTCCAGCTCTACACGCACCGCCCGTCGAACGAGAAGAAGAAGAACGACGAAGACAACGACAATGGTGAGAATGGCGAGGACGAGGACGAGCCCGAGCTCTCGGTGTGGGGCAGCGTGCTTCTGCTTGGCGTCTCGACGGCGCTCGTCGCAGTCCTCTCGGAGTTTCTCGTCTCGTCCGTCGATGGCTTCACGGAGAAGGCCGACATTCCCAAGTCTTTTGTGGGCATCATCTTGCTGCCGATCGTCGGTAACGCCGTCGAGCACCTAACGGCCGTCAAGGTCGCGCTCAAGAACAACATGGAGCTGGCCATGGGTGTCGCCGTCGGGTCGGCGACGCAGATCTCGCTCTTCGTTGTACCTGTCTGCGTGGTCGCGGGCTGGATCATGGGCCAGCCCATGACACTCGCCTTCCCGACGTTCGAGGCACTCTCGTACATCATCTCGGTCGTCGTTGTGTACGCCATCGTCGTTGACGGCAAGTCCAACTGGCTCGAGGGCTCGATGCTCCTCACGCTCTACTTTCTCATTGGCGTCGCCTTGCTCGAAATCCAGATTTAACAATGATGTTGCGATGCGTATATGCGACATGCCCAATTGATTCATACCATCGATTTAGACTTGCAGAGCCTCTACAAGGCTTCCTTCTCTCGACAGAGACGCCCAAGGACATGGTGTGTCATCGCTGCCTTCAGTGACGCCTTGCACTCGTCACACCTACATCTGCTTAGCGTTGATGAAGAAGTTCAGACCTCGTTGCGCGCTGCTCGTAGCTGAACGCAAAGCTCATGTTGATAGGCGACACGGCAGCCGTGGAGGGTGGGAGGTGATATGGCCTGCTTGCCTGCATCGGGATCACTCTACTTGGACACAAATGATAAGATCGGACCTCGGGCCGAGGCAAGCAGCCGAGTCGACCGCAGTAACCTCACGGCATCTCCCTGCGACCGCAACGCCAGGGCATAGCGCCTGCACGCCGCACCATATCCAAAAGGCCTTCGACACGCAAGATGAGTCGCGCGCAGCCAAAGCCCCGGCACGTGCAAGCCGCAACGCCAGCGGCACGCTCGACGACAAGGCTGCACGTCTTGTCGTCGGGTGTGTCAGTGGCCTTGTGGATGGTACGTGCCGAGGCCTTGGCTGCGCGCGTGGTCGTGGATTTCACCTTCTTTGGGGCAGGAGCACTGGAGCGTGTGTCTTGCGCGTCGCTCGTTGTGTTATGGGAAGGTTGGGAGCTGCAGGGCCGTTGAAGGCGAGAACGAGATAGTTGAATGCGAAATTGTCGATCGGTCCCCTTGCCACGACTAGCTGGTATTGGTTGATCTAAGTTGGGTTGGCAAGTGCAGCTGTGACGACGGCGCGAGGACTCCATACTCTCAAGAAACGCAGGCACATTACTGGCCGAGCGGATGGCACACACAGCAAGTGGGACGAGGAGACAACACCGTTGTCAACGGGCAGAGAATGTTGTTAGTTTGTACCGTGATTCTCGGGCGACGTCGCCATTCGCACCCCGGCCGCTCGTTCGTGTGAGGTCGACGGTTTGGCGCCACGTTGCTTAAGCGTTGTGATACGTATTCGCGTTGTCGTAGTGCAATCATCACGTCCGACGTTTTGCTCCTCTTTTGATGGCGGTAGAAGGTTTGAACGTGGAGACGTGCAGTGGTCGCAAGTCCATGGCCAGAGTCTGCAAGTGCAGGATGTCGTCGAAGTGGTCCAAGGCACCGCAGAGGAATTTGGGACTGAAGCGATGGTCTATAATGATTGTATGCAACATACTTGGCATCGGTAGCTGCATTCATAATCGCTGCCTGTAGGCGAGACATCTGTTGCCGTCAGGATTGCGGGTGCCGCCAAGCCGTGCATGCTCTTCGACACGATACCGAGAGTGAGCGTCATGGGCTTGGTGTGGCACACGGATTGGATATAAAGGAGACTCTGGTGCAGCCGACTTCTGCGCGGTTGCTGCGGCGTCGACCGCTGGACTGAAAATCTCGTTGCATTGAGTGGCAGCTTGGAGCGGCAAGTGCGACATTGGCCAAGTGAGTAGTGTATGAACGCTGCGTGCGGCGTCGGTGAAAATCAAAACGTCTTCAGGACTGAGGCGAGCGTTGGTATCGCCGTGTTTTGAGCTTGCGGTGGCAATGCTGCTGCTGCCATAGGACGTCGACTCGTTCGAAATACCCGTGTTTCGATCGCGCCACGCACTTGTGGCAACCTAATTGCGGTGGCACCGGAACCGCGAGAGCATAATGTTGAGGAGGTAGCGGAAGCGCAAGCAGCCGAGTCGACCGCAGAAACCTCACGGCATCTCCCTGCGACCTGGGCCAAGGACGGCCACGACAACCGGCCTTGGACTCGGACTACTGCGCTCGACCCGTGAATTTCGTAAATGAGCAATGCATTGAAATGGTTTAAATGGGAAATGATGTGGAAATGGTAAAACATTGCTGATGTTTCTCCATCGCACTGGCTCGGATAACTCTCCCTAGCTGCCTTTTGTCGCTATGTAGTACTAGTACACATAGAGAAGTATAAACAAAGATATTGATACAGCTTCTTGGCAAGGCCGAGCGGCTCGAGAACGGTACGACTGCCACGTCATGAAAAGCTTGTCAATTCTACCGTAAATATATCATAAATACGAAACCGAAATGGAAACGTACGGCGCTGCTCATTTACATGTAGGCAAGATCGGAGCCCGGAAGAGATTGGTCGGGCGTGATGGCCTTCGTACCAGGGTGCGCTCGGCCTCGTATTGGCTCTCGACAGACCACCCGCGGGGCCATTTGCTGGCCTTGAAGCGTCTTTCTTCTGGCGCCATCACGAGTCTCGTGCATTGTACAGATGCGACCCAAAACAAATATCGAATGCTGCGCAGGGAACAGACCCAGCTCTTAACCTCTGACGAATGGCCACAGCTTTTGCAACGAAAAGCTAGGATTCTTGCCTCACATCGATGGCAATCCAATGCTCTGGTTTGTTGCATTGCATTGCCGTCTCCTTGGCAAGGACATGAGCTCGTAGAGTGAGCTCATGTACCTGGATAGACGCGTACACTGTACATCGTGCACTTGGAGGTAGGTGCAACAGGTGGCGACTGCGCAAAGATTCGTTTCGACTTGAGAGTGTCGACTTGACGAAGTCCCACCCAGCGAACCGCCCCACAAAAGAGTGGTCATGGTTGTAAGCCACAGCGTGGGTCGCTGCCGCAACGCAGTGTGAGCAGCTTGTGCAGTTGGCTCGTTGAACAAAGCCCACGTGGGCGCTGCGTATCTAAAGCACTGCGGCGCTATGAGCCCAGGATTACGCAGGAAGCGCTGCTTTACAGCACGTATATCCTGGGACATTGTCAATCAAGTTTGACTCGACCGGCTCTCGATAGAGGCGTGCGGCGGGTGGATCAACACCGTCGAGTAGTACAGTGCCCCGACCTGGTGAGTCGAGTGGTGGAGGACGGACGACCACCTGCGTACCCATTCCTTTCTGCAAATGCATCCAGGATACGAAGCCATGATGTGCGCGCAGGTGCGTGTGTCCATGATCATTGAATCCTGTCTCTGGCTTTGCCATGGAGGGAGTACTTGGGGGCATGCTGAAAGGCTGTTAAACCTCCTCAAATACAGTGTTTCTGCGACTAGAACAAGGACAGCGACTAGAATCTCGACTAGGTCTTTGACGCGTGTCACCTTGCACGTCCAGACGCGAGTGTGCAGCGTCTTCGCGCCTCCTCGTTGCCTGCTCGCACCACTTTTATTAGTAACCTCACCCGCCTCACGATTCAAGTGACCAACGCGACATCGCGAGGTGATTGGTTGATATATCCGGATAATGATTTTTGTATCCGACATCGAAGATTCGCGGGGGTTTCCTCCTGCGTTTCGTCCGCTCATTTTGAGTTTCAGATGATTCTGAACAAGGCGAAAGAAGAGCTGCGCCGGTCGCCGCCGCCCCAGCACGACCATGAGCTCTCGTACGCCCAGCGTAGGATGAGCACGAAGGAGAGCCTCCCGCTCATCTCGCCGGCGCCGACGGCCCGCGCCATGGGCTCGGAGCTCGCGACCAACGTCTCGTGCTGGCTCACCGAGTCGTACATCAACACGCTCCTGCTCTTCGTGCCCTTTGGCGTCTGGTCGTACTACGCCAACTGGAACGCAGCGTGGGTCTTCACCTTCAACTTCCTCGCCATGATCCCGCTCGCGCGCACGATCGGCGATGCCACCGAGGCCGTCGCCTACCACGCCGGCGACACGATCGGCGGTCTCGTGAACGCGACCTTTGGCAACGCCGTCGAGGTCATCATCGCCATCTTTGCGCTGCGCGAAGGCCAAATCGCCGTCGTGCAGTCGTCGCTGCTGGGCTCGATCTTGTCCAACCTCTTGCTCGTGCTGGGCTGCTGCTTCATCGCCGGTGGCACCGCTGTGAAAGAGAGCAAGTTCAACGATACGTCGGCGTCGGCCAACTCGTCGCTGCTCATGGTCTCCTGCTTTGCAATGCTCGTGCCGTCGTACTACCAGTTTACGAGCTACACGGACACGACGTACTCGACCGAGCAGACCGTGCTGCACCTCTCGCACATCTCGGCCGTCTTCCTGCTCCTCATGTACCTGCAGCTGCTCTACTTCCAGCTCAGCACGCACGCCCATTTGTTCAACGCCGCCGAGGCCATGGACGCCGACGAAGACGAAGAAGAGCCCATGTCGATGCGCTCGGGCCTCCTCGTGCTGGCCGTCGCGACGGTCGGTGTCTCGATCCTCTCGCAGTTCCTCGTCGACTCGATCGACGGCTTCGTGTCCTCGACGCAGATCAGCAAGTCCTTCGTTGGCATCATCATCCTCCCGATCGTCGGGAACGCCGTCGAGCACATCACGGCCGTCCGCGTCGCGCTCAAAGACCGCATGGAGCTGGCCATGGGCGTGGCTGTCGGGTCGGCGACGCAGATCTCGCTCTTCGTCGTGCCCGTCACGGTCCTCGCCGGCTGGATTCTCAACCAGCCCATGACGCTCGCCTTCCCGACGTTCGAAGCCGTCACGTACGTCACGTCGATCGTCATTGTGTACGCGATCGTCGCCGACGGCCGCTCCAACTGGCTCGAAGGGTCGATGCTCCTCACCATGTATGCGCTCATTGCCGTCGCGCTCTTGTGGATCCACGTCTAGATGGCTCAACCACGTTTAGACGTATTCTTAATAATACCGTAGGAAAGATAGTTCCAGTAGTCGATTTTGTTGTGTACATGTCTTCAACATGCTATGGACACCGCGCTTGGGGACCACCAAGCGCGGGACCCTCCGTCCTTCCCAGCCAACTCGCTCGAACGTGCGATGACAACTCCGCGTAGAAGAAGCCAAGGACGTTTGAAGGTGCAGCGTGCTGGTCATGACGCTCACCCGTACTACGCCGTATGCACTCGAACGGACTCGATGGTGCGGCGACGGGCGGGATAGATGACGACTATGGCAGCAGGATATTAGGATTGCACTGAAATGGCGACAAAGAAGTCGCCTTCCATATATTTTGAGACGCGCATAGCGGCAAATATGCAATATGGATCGTATCCGGATTCGCCACAACGCTTCAAGATCCCATTCACGGTCTTTCGATCTTTGGCATGGGCCGCACGGACGACGACGACGACGCCCGCCGTGTATATGTGCTGCAGCTGCTCGCGTCCATGTGGCGGGACGTGGACGTGGACATGGGCGCTCTCGCTGGCGCGGACGCGCTCGGCTCCTTCCTCGACGACCCGGCCTGCAGCATGCTCCAAGCGCGGCTGGTTGACAAGGCCGTCCATCTAACGACGAGCATGGCATGGGACGATACGAGCAACAACGCAGCGCCGGCCCGCGCGGTCTTGCTCGTCAAGGTGCTGCCGGCGCCGCTCACGGCCGAGAACCTCTCGACCAACGTGCACGTGACGTCGATGACCAACTCGCCTGTCTTTAGCCTCTTCCAGTCCGTGCACAAGATCTACACACCGCTCCTGCTGCAAGGCGCGTCAGGCCGGCTCTCGCAGAAGCTCAAGGACGTACTCCTCGAGCTCGATGCGGGTCTCCAGACGCTTGTCCGCGACAAGGGCGACGACCTCAGCAGCAATGCGAGCGACAACCTCTTTGGCATCGTCACGCTCCAGGACGAGATCGCGTACTGGGAAGCGACGACGAGCGGCCGGGACCGCGACCGCGCGTCCAAGTTTTCGCGGTCGTTTGACGCCATCCACTCGCGCTACGCGACCTTGGAGGCCCTGAGCTTTGAGGAAATGGGCGACCTTCTCGACGACACCAACAACACGCTCGACGACCTCTGGCGCGCTGACCTCGAAGGCAGCGCGCAGTACCCCCAGGCACGCATGGTGCACATCATCGGGCTCGTTGCCCAAGCGCTCCACAGGTCTCCTCTCCCTATCTCGGCCATCTCGTATCCACATATTATTCTGTAGCTTTATCATTGCGCAGGCCGGCACGGTCAACGTATGGCGCGGTCCGTTCCACGCGGTCCATACGGCGCTCGTGCAGACAATTGCGCTCTGTGAAAAGTGGTGTGGCCACGTCGAGCAGCTTACCAGCACGTTTTGGCCGTCCTACGACGAGCACCCGTGGCGCGGCCCAGCGCACGTCGACGCCTTTCTCCCGGCCCTCGCGTCGCGGCTCCGCGAGATCCTGCGCCTCCGCACGACGTACGAGGAGCTCGTGTCCCTCGCAAACGAGCCACTGCCGCCGACGGCCTTTGATGTATTCGAGCGCGTCTACCCGCTGCACTACAATGCGTACACGGTGGGTGCGTGGAAGTCGGCGGTGGCCGCTTTCGAGACAATCTTGGCGCCAATCGAAGCCCAAGTGGGCGCAAACCTCCAGGAGCGGCTCTCCTCCGTACTCTCCAAGCCCACGACGGCGCTCCGGTACCTCCAGCAGTACAAGCACCTCCTCACACGCCCCGCGATCGCCTCGCTCCTCGCAAGCGAGCGCGATAGTCTCCTCGGCCAGCTCCTTGCGCAGCTCGATCAGATCGAGTCGGACTTTGAAACACGCGGACCCGATGAAGCGCCGAGCGGGAAAAACCTCTCGCCCAAAGTCAACTACATTGTGTGGGGCAAAATGCTTAGCAACCGGGTCGCGCACCTCGTTTCGCTGGCAACGACGGTACTGAGCGACCTGCCCGGCTTCCGAAGCTTTGAAACTGCGGCCGACACCGTGCTGACAAAAGTCAAGGGCATGCTCACCGAACACGTCCGGTCGTGGCAGGACGACGTGCATGAGAACCTCCGGACGTCGGACCTCAAGCTCACGGGCGGCTCATCGAGATCGACAAGAGCGGCAACCTCACCGTCAACTACAGCGAGTTCCTCGTCACGCTGCTTCGCGACGTGCGGACGCTCGTCGAATTGAGCGACGGCCAGCCGTGGGTCCCCCCCAAGATCCTCGAAGTCGCGACCGAGGCCGAAAAGTACTACCGATTCGGCGTGACGCTCAAGAAGGTCGCGAATTCTACAATAATATGGAGGCGCAGATCATCGACGAGCAAAAGCCGATGCTCCTCGAGGCGCTCATGGCGTTTGAGGGGATTGTCAAGCGCCCGGGAAAGCTCTCGACCGCCACCACCAAGACGTCCAAGCCCAAGGCCATTGACGTCACGTGGAACAACTTGGACGAGTGCGAAGAGTACGTCGGCATGCTCCAGCAGGCCGCGGACGCGCTCTCGATCGAAAACCGCAAGCTCCGGCGCGCCCACGACAAGATTGGCGACGACCTCGTCTTGCTCATGGACGTTGACTTGCTCCGGTTTCCCGACAAGTGGAAGGATCGTCTGGATACCATCCGATTGTTTTTAACGACCACAATTCGAAAGTACGAAGCGTCGTTGACAAAGCGCTGGCAGCTCTACTGGGACCACCAGCTGTACAAGGTGCTCGAAGCCGCATACCAGATCGGGCTCGAGAGCCTCAACGAAAACCTCCCGGATGTCAAGGTGGACGTGATCTTGCCGCCGAAAGGCCGTCTCGCGCTCAAACCGCCGATCGAAGACGTTCGAACCAACTACTACAAGGCCATGAAGAAGTTCATCGGGCGTCCATCGATCTTCAAGGGGTTTGCGAACCCTGCTGTCTTTGCGCCCATGACCGACCACAACGCCGCGGGTATCGTGCACGTCTACCGCAACGGCGAAAAGCTCTTCGCCAAGCTCGAGGCGGTGCTGGTCGAGTACGACGAGTGGACGTGCCTCACGCGCGCGCCTGACCTCGACAGCGTTCTCGAGTCTCTCCTCGTCGACGTCGGCGACTGGGACAGCAATCTCAAGGCGCTCAAACTCAAACGCAAAGAGTGCGACAAGATCCCCGACATGCTCAAAGTCGACTGCGTGAGCGTCTCGTTGAGTCCACTGAAAGCCGGCATTGACGACCACCTCACGCGGCTGCAAGACAGCCTTCTCCAGAGCCTCCGCAAGAGCATTATGACCCACTTGAAGCAAGTGGAAGAGTACCTCGACACGTCAATGGAGAAGCTCAACAAGCGGCCCCACAGCATCGATGAGATTGGCGCCGCCAAAGTTGACTGGAAGAGCATCGACGGCCAGCGCAGCAGCTTCCAGGCGGTCGTGGCGACGGCCGAGAAGAAGAAGGCGCTGCTTCTCAACTCGACGACGGGCGGCAACCTCGACACGACCGACGTCGTCTCGCGTCTGAGCCAAATTCCTTCCAAGTGGGAAAACTTTGAGATCGCGCTGGAAGCATTCAATGAGATGATCGAAGAGCAACGAGAGAGCTTGAAGGGCGAGCTCGAAGCCAAGGTCATCGAGTGCAACGTCGAAATCGACAAGTTTGGCCAGCGCTGGTGCGCGCTTAAGCCCGTCGAGCTCTCCAACTGGGCGAACGAAGAAGTCGAGAAGATTTACGTGGCGCTCGTTGATTGGCGCGACCAGCTCAACGACATCGCGGGTCGGGCCAAAGGTCTTGTGGACAACTGCACAACGTTCCAGATGACGGTTCCGACCTTTGACGGGCTCGGGAGCATCGAAGCCGATATTGGCAAGGTCGAAACCAACTGGCGGCTCTACAAGGACTACTACGCCGAGCTGGATGTGCTCGCGAGCCAGGACTGGATCACGTTTCGTGAAAAGATCTTTGACCTCGGCGACCTCGGGGCCAAGTGGGCCGAGGCGCTCAAGACCGTTGAGCGGACGAGCGTCGTCGAGCGCATTTTGGACCACACGGGCCATCTCAAGCGCGCGCTTCCGACGCTCAAGCTCTGCCGCGGCGACCCGTTCAAGGAGGAGCACTGGACGCAGCTCTTCCGGAAGCTGGGTATTCCAAAAGGCGTGGGCCTCATGCAGCTCAACGTCGGCCACTTTCTTGGCTGCCTCGAGGTGCTCGAGGCCCAAGCCACACTGCAGTTCGTCAAGGTGCTCCACGCGCGCGCCCAGGGCGAGGTTACGATCCGTGATGCGCTCCAGGAGCTTAAGGCGTGGACGCAAACGGCCGAGCTCTCATTGCTCGAGCACGACCCGAACGGGAAGCGCATCTGCATCATCAAGGACTGGAAAGACACGACGCTGGCCCTCGGCGACAACCAGTCGCTACTGGCCTCTCTAAAAGAATCGCAATTCTTCAAGCCTTTCGCCGACCAAGCTTTGCAGTACGAGACCAAGATGGCGCTCCTCGACCAAGGCTTGAACCAGCTCAACGTTATTCAGCGCAAGTGGGTCTACCTCGAGCCCATTTTCAGCAAAGGCGCGCTGCCCAGTGAACAAGCGCGCTTCAAGCGCGTCGACGACGAGTTCCGCGACATTATGCGGCAGGTCGAGACGGACCCCAAGCTCTTCAACCTCGCCGACGACATGCTGTTTCCGCAGCTGCCCGAGCGTCTCGCGACCATGGTCGACCAGCTCGAGCGCTGCCAGAAAGCACTCGCCGACTTTTTGGAGGAGAAGCGGTCGCGCTTTCCGCGCTTTTACTTTATTGGCGACGAAGACTTGCTCGAGATCCTCGGCCAATCGCAAAACCCGGCCGTGATCCAGAGCCACCTCAAGAAGCTCTACCAGGGCATTCACCGGGTCGAATTTAGCGACAGCCAGGACGCGATCTCGGCCATGTGCTCGGCCGCGGGCGAGAAGGTGCCGCTCGTTGCGCCAGTGGCTGTCACGAGTGCTGTCGAAGAGTGGCTCGAGGCACTTACGGAAGAGATGCGGCGGACACTCACCGTGCTCGTGAGCAAGGCGGCGAGTGCGTCGTCGCCCGACTACGCCGAGTACCCGAGCCAAGTGCTCTGTCTTGCTGAGCAGCTGCGCTTCAACACGCAGTGCGAAACCGCCATCAAGAACGGGACCGTCGCCGATCTCAAGCACACACTGCAAGAAACGTTGCGGGAGCTCACGTCCTTGGATTTGAGCAATGAGCCGCTCATGCACCTCAAAGTCAAGGCGCTCGTGCTCGACTTGGTTCACCACATTGACGTTTGCGACCAAGTGGCGCACGTCACGAGCCTCTCAGACTGGCTGTGGCAAAAGCAGCTGCGGTTTTACCTCGACAAGAGTGGAAAAGTTGTCATCAAGATGCACGACGCGTCGTTCGCGTACACGTATGAGTACCAAGGGAATGCGCCAAAGCTTGTGCACACGCCGCTCACGGACAAGTGCTACCTCACACTCACCCAAGGCATGCACATGGGCTTTGGCGGCAACCCGTACGGGCCTGCGGGTACGGGGAAGACCGAGAGTGTCAAGGCGCTCGGCGGACAGTTTGGCCGCCAAGTGCTCGTCTTCAACTGCGACGAAGGCATTGATTTTCAGAGCATGGGTCGCATCTTCATCGGCCTCGTCAAGTGCGGTGCGTGGGGCTGTTTCGACGAGTTCAACCGACTCAAGGAAGACCAGCTCTCGGCGATTTCGCAGCAGATTCAGCTCATTCAGGACGCGATCAAGAACCACGTGCGCTCGATCCAGCTCCTGAGTCGCCACGTCGACGTCGACTTTAACGCGGGTATTTTCGTGACACTCAACCCAGCGGGCAAGGGCTACGGCGGGCGCTCCAAGCTGCCCGACAACCTGAAAGCCCTCTTCCGCCCCGTCGCAATGGGGCGGCCCGACAACAACTTGATTGCGGAGGTGATTTTGGCGTCCGAGGGGTTTGCGGAAGCCAAAGACATTGCGTCCAAAGTCGTGTCGCTCTACACGCTCTCCCGGCAGCTATTGACGCCGCAGCAGCACTACGACTGGGGCCTCCGTGCTCTCAAAGCCGTGCTCAACACGGGTGGCAAGCTCTTGCAGCAGGCGAAAAAAACGGCCAGCACGCGTCTGACGCCGGCCGCCGAGACGGAGATCCTCATCAAGGCCGTCCGCATCAACACGCTCTCCAAATTGACGTTTGGCGACGCGCAGCGCTTCCTCGCGCTCATTGGCGATGTCTTTCCCGGCATTGCGTCTTCGGACATTTCCGGCGGCGACCTCGAAGCCGCGATTCGCCTTGTCATGGCCCAGAAACCGTTTTGCTGCCAAGTGGACGACCTCCAGATCCGCAAGATGCTCCAGCTCAAGGAGAGCTTGGACCAGCGCATGGGCTGCGTGGTTGTGGGGCCGTCGGGGTCGGGTAAGAGCACGGTGTGGCAAGTCCTTCAGCAAGCGATGATTCAATGCGGCCAGCTCGTCAAGACGCACATTATGAACCCCAAGTCGATGCCACGCGAGCGCCTTCTCGGGCACATGGATTTAGACACGCGCGAGTGGCACGACGGTGTGCTCACGGACGCGGCCCGCAAGGTCGTGAAGGAGCCCGAACACGTCCGGTCCTGGATCGTCTGCGACGGCGACGTGGACCCGGAGTGGATCGAGTCGCTCAACTCGGTCTTGGACGACAACCATCTGCTGACATTGCCCAACGGCGAGCGCATCAACTTTGGCCCGAACGTCAACTTTGTGTTTGAGACGCACGACCTCCGGTTCGCATCGCCCGCGACCATTTCGCGCATGGGCATGATCTTCCTCAGCGACGAAGACATGGACATGAAGCGGCTCGTGACCAAGTGGCTCGCGCAACAGCCCGACGCAGCGAATCTCGGCAAGTGGATCGACGAGCTCTTCCTCCTCGGCCTCGCCGAGGCCGCCAAGTACGACAAAGTCGTCGCGACAACGACCGTCGGTAGTATCATGAACGGCCTCTCGCACGTGGCGGGCGCGACGACCCGGTCCGAGTTTGTGTGTGCGCTCATCCGCGGTCTCGGCGCCAATTTGTCGCTCAGCCACCGCGCGACCTTTGCAAAAGCCGTGTTCCTCTTCTCGAACGAGCGACCACCGGACATGAGCGCACCGCTCGACTGCTACTGCGTCGGGTCGTCCTTTACATCGTACGAGACCAAGCGCAGCGTGTACGGCGACAGCGACGTGCCCATCTCGCGGCAATCCGTGGTCCAAACCATGTCGATGCAGCGCGGCCTCGACGTCGTCAAGCCGTGGGTCGAGCGCATGGAGCCGTTCATTCTCGTCGGTCCCGAAGGCTGTGGCAAGAACCTTTTGATTCGCCAAGCGTTCCAGTCGCTCAAAGGCGCGACGCTCTCGGTGCTCCACTGCAACGCGCAAACGACCGCCGACCACGTCATCGCCAAGATTGCGCAGTGCTGCTCGCTCTTCTCGACCAACACCGGGCGTGTCTACCGCCCGCGCGACGGCGACCGCCTCGTCTTGTATCTCAAAGACATCAACTTGCCAAAGCCCGACATGTACGACACGTGCATGCTCATCGCGTTCCTCCAGCAGCTGCTCACGTTCCAGGGGTTTTACGACCCGAACCTCGAGTTCCTCGGCGTCGAGCGCGTCCAGATCGTCGCGTCGATGAATGCAGCGACGACCGTCGGGCGCCACATGCTCTCGACCCGCTTCACGGCTGTCGTCCGCGTCGCCTCGATGGACTACCCGAGCGGCGATGAGCTCAGTGCGGTCTACTCGACGTTCCTTCAAGGCGTCGACGCGCCCATGCTGCGCGAGCCCTCGACGCGCGACAAGCTCGCGACGTCCATGGTCGAGCTCTACGAGAGCGTCCGGTCGAAATTCAGCGTCGACGACCACCGCCATTACCTCTTCACGCCCCGGGATGTGACGCAGTGGACGTTTGGGCTCCTTCGCTACGACCTCGAGCACGAAGAACTCTTGGATGTGGTCGCGTACGAAGCCCGTCGGCTGTTCCAGGACCGACTCGTCGATGTCGAGAGCAAGGCCAAGTTTGACTCGGCGATGCACACGATCCTCAAGACCCAATGGCGCCATAACGCCAAGCTTCAAGACGTCTATTTTACATCGCTCGGTATGAAGCGTGTCGAAGACGCGCTGCTTGTGCCGCTGCGGCGCATGGCGTCCGGGGACTTTCAAGCGGCGGTCGCCCAAGGCATTGTGCTCTACGAACGCGAAGAGAAGGATTTGCACATGCTTTTGTTTGAAGAAATCCTCGACCACATTGCCGTCGTCGACCGCGCGCTCTCGGAGCTCGGCGGCGCGCTCCTCCTTATTGGCTCGGCGGGCGTCGGGCGTCGCACGGCGACGACGTTGTTGGCGCACATGCTCGGGTACAAGTTTTTCACGCCGACGATTACGCGCCACTACAACGCCGCAAGCTTCAAAGTCGACCTCAAGGCGGTGGTCCAATGCGCCGGCATTGACGGCGACCACGCCGTCTTGTATTTGGAGGACCACCATTTCAGCGAAGACGCGATTCTAGAGCTCACCAACTCGCTCTTGAGTGCGGGCGAGGTCCCCGGTCTCTACTCGCACGAAGAGCTCGAGCCGCTCCTGAGTCCGCTCAAAGAAAAGATGCTCGAATGCACCACGGGCGTCTACAAGACCGTGTACGAGTTCTTTGTTGCGCGCGTTCAAGCCAATTTGCACCTGGTCTTGAGCATGGACGCCCGCAACGACGCGTTCATTCGGCGCTGCGAGAGCAACCCAGCGCTGTACACGCGGTGCACGATTGCCTGGATGGGCGACTGGAGCCAGCAGAGTCTCAAGAAGGTGCCCGAGATGCTCCTCGCTGGCTCCGAGCTCCTTACCGACCAAGTGTCCAAAGTCCAGCTGCTGAATCTGGTCCACACCATTTATAGCTCGGTGCAGCTGCTTGGAGCGACTCCCCGCGAGTACATTGCGTTCCTCACAACGTGGTCGGATCTGTTTACGGAAAAGTCCAAGCAGCTTCTTCTTGACGTGACGCACCTCAAGAGCGGGCTGAGCAAACTCGAAGAAGCTTCGTCGACCGTCGACGAGCTCAGCAAAAGTGCCGTCATCAAGAAGCGCGAGCTTGGCGCCGCGCAAGTGTCGGCCGACGAGGCCATGGACGAGATCAAGCGCGCTTTGGACCGCGCTTCCGTCAACCGGCGCGAGGTCGAAGACCTCAAGAAGCAGCTTGCAAAAGCCGAAGAGTCGACGAACGCTCGGAAGCGAGAGATCGAAGACGAACTCAGCGAGATCACGCCCGTGCTGCAGTCGGCGAAAGAGGCCGTCGGCGCCATCAAGTCGGACAACATCAACGAGATTCGGTCGCTCAAGATGCCGCCCGAGCCCATCCACGACGTCTTGTCGGCCGTCCTCATGCTTCTCGGCATCCAAGACACGTCGTGGAACAGCATGAAAAGTTCCTCGGGAACCGTGGCGTGAAAGACGATATCTCCAACTACGACTCGCGCCGCATTACGCCCGAAATTGCCAAGGCCGTCACAAAGCTCCTCAAGGCGAAAGCGGCGTCTTTTGAGCACGAGAATATTTACCGCGTGAGCGTAGCCGCGGCGCCGCTCGCAGGCTGGGTCAAGGCCAACATGAAGTACAGCGTCGTCCTCGCCAAGATCGAGCCGCTCGAAGCCGACCTTGCGGAGGCCAAGCGGTCTCTGGATGCGTCCCAGCAGCGCCTCCAGTCGTGCGAGGGCGAGCTCAAGGCCATTGACGTCAAGGTCGACGAAATGAAGTCACTCTTTGGTGAAAAGACCAAGGAGGCCGAAATCCTGCGCGTCGGCTTGGAGCGCGCCGAAGCCACGCTGCAGAAAGCCCAGGGACTCCTCGGTAAGCTCGGTGGCGAGCAAACTCGATGGTCGGCCCAAGTCAAGGACCTTGAGCAGCGCGTTGTCGAGCTGCCGCTGAAGCTCCTCATGGCGTCTGGCTTTACAACCTTTCTCGGCCAGTGCTCCGAAGACAAGCGCGCGGCGATTTCGAAAGGGTGGGACGCCGCGATGGACTCGGCGACGGTCTTTGACTACCGAAAGCTCCTGAGCTCCGAGTCGGAGATGCTCACGTGGAAGAGCATGAGCTTGCCGGCCGACAACCTCTCGATGGAGAACGGGCTCATCGTCCACTACACCAAGGAGCGGTGTCCGTTCATCATCGACCCGGCGAACGCGGCCACCGGTTGGCTCCAAGCGCACTTGGCCAAAGATGCAACGCGCCCGCTCTCAGTCGTCCAGTCCCAAGAACCGCGGTTCGTCTCACTCGTCGAGCAAGCCGTTCGGTTTGGCAAGACACTCGCGATCCTCGAGGTGGACCTTGTCGAGCCGTACCTGTACCCGCTCATTCGGAAGGACCTCAACCACGAAGGCCCTCGGTACATTGTGCGGCTCGGCGACAAGGACGTCGATTACAACGACAACTTTCGGCTCGTGCTCGTGACGCGCAATCCGGACCCGGATTTGCCGCCGGACGCGCGGGCGATCGTTAACGTTGTCAATTTCACGGTCACCAAGTCGGGGCTCGAAGGCCAATTGCTCGGTGTGACGATCCAAAACGAGCAGCCCGAGCTCGAGTCGCAAAAGAGCGAGCTCCTCAAGAACGAAGAGGAGTTCAAGG
Source organism: Saprolegnia parasitica CBS 223.65 (assembly GCF_000151545.1). Classification (NCBI taxonomy): domain Eukaryota; phylum Oomycota; class Saprolegniomycetes; order Saprolegniales; family Saprolegniaceae; genus Saprolegnia; species Saprolegnia parasitica. Next base: position 756,386 of record NW_012156401.1, on the reverse strand, counting down.
TGCAGCTCGCGTCGCTCGAGAAGCAGCTGCTCGAAGCGCTCGCGACGTCCGAAGGCGACATTCTCGACAACACGACACTGATCGAGAGCCTCACACGCACCAAGGCGACGTCGGCGGACATTGAAGATGCGCTGCGCAAGTCGGCGACGAAGAGCGAGGAGCTGGACGACCAGCGGGCGATTTACGCGCCGTTTGCCAAAGATGGCGCGCGGCTCTTCTTCCTCGTCAAAGCACTGCACAGCGTGAGCCACATGTACCGCTTCTCGCTCCTGAGCTTCATCGGGCTCTTCAAGGCGACGCTGGCCTCGAAAATGGACGTGAGCTCGATCAAAGAACGCATTGCGCGGCTCTCGCCCGTGCTCGAGACCAAAGTACTCATGTTTGTGGGGCGGTCCCTCTTCAAGGAGCACCGGCCGATGTTTGGCTTGCACCTCATTCACGGTACCCACCCGGAGGCGTTCGAGCCCAACGAGTGGGAGTACTTTGTCGGCGACCTCATGGCTGACGCGAAGAAGGAAGCGCCGCTGCCCGAGTGGGCCGCGACCGACCGGCGCGATGCATTTACGCTCTTTATGGAGACGTTTCCGCGCCTCGCTTCCAATCTCAAGTTTGACGCGAACGACATTTGGCTGCGCTGGTCCAAGGCCACCGACTGCGAAGTCAACTTTCACGCCAAAGTCGACAAGAGCTTGAGTCCGTTCCAGAAGGTGCTCCTCGTGCAGGCGCTGCGGCCCGATCGACTACAGAGTGCGATCCAAAACTTCATTTGCACAATCCTCAAAGTCAAGACGTTGACGCCGCCGCCACTCGACTTTAAGGACCTCGCAACCCACGAGGCGTCGAGTACGACCCCGGTGTTGCTGCTCACAACGGCCGGCGCCGACCCGTCCAAGGAACTCGAGGAAGTCGCGACCGAGATGGTTGGTCGGGATCACTATTTCGAGGTGGCCATGGGCGGCGGGCAGCAAGAGAAGGCGCTGAGCTTACTCCGTACAACAGCCGAGAACGGCGAGTGGCTCTGCCTCCAGAACCTCCACCTCGTCGTCGCATGGCTCGTGGTCCTGGAGAAGGAGCTGAACGCACTCAACCCACACCGCAAGTTTCGGCTCTGGTGCACGACCGAGGCCCACGACGGGTTTCCCCTCATTTTACTCGAGCAAAGTTTAAAGGTCACGTACGAGTCGCCGCCAGGCCTCAAGAAGAACCTCCTGCGCACATACGCGACGTTTCCGCTCGAGGCCGGCAGTTCGATCCCGCGCATGCAGCTGCTTTTCCTCCTCGCGTTCTTTCACTCGCTTCTGCAAGAGCGGCGCACGTACCTGCCCCAAGGGTGGACGAAATTCTACGAGTTTAGCTTTGGCGACCTCCGCGCCGGCTTCAACGTGCTGGATGTCGCGGCGTCGGCCCCCGCGGTCGACTGGGCGGCGGTCCACGGTCTCATGGAAAACGCGATTTACGGCGGCCGCATCGACAACCCGTACGACCTCCGCGTGCTGCGCGTGTATTTGCAAATGTACTTTGCGCCCGACGTGGTCTCTGGGAAAAACGCCCTCTGCAAAGGCGTCAAGATCCCAGCGTCCGACCGGCGCGACGACTATGTCGCGCTCATCGAGCACTTGCCCGAGACCGACCCGCCCAAGCTCTTTGGGCTGCCCGATAACATTGAGCGATCGGTGCAGCGGTCGGCGTCGTCGGCCGTGATTGCACAGCTGCGTACGCTCAACAACAGCGCCCAAGCCTCGAGCAAGTTTGATCGGGAGGCGTGGCGCGTCGTCCTCGGGCCGCTGATTGAAAACTGGGCCAAACTCACGTCGAGCTTGCACTTGGACCAGGCGAGCAGTGCGGCCAAGGGAGACGCCAAGCCCAATGCGTCGCCGGTCGAAGCCTTTGTGGCGATGGAGAACACGGCGGCGACCGAGCTCGCCGTGCACGTCAACAGCGGCCTCATGAACATCAAGAAAGTCATTTACGGCACGGGCTTGTTGACGCCGGCGATTCAAACGATTGCGGCGTCGCTGCTTCTAAGCACTGTGCCAAGCGACTGGAGCAACCGATGGGAAGGCAGCAGCGACGTCGTGCAAGTCTGGCTCCGCGCGCTCGCGCTCCGAAAGCGCGCGCTGGCCGAGTGGAAGGAAGACTGCGCCAAAGGCTCCTTATTGTCGCGCCCACTGGACCTCTCGGAAGTGCTGCAACCCGGCACGTTCTTGAATGCCCTGCGGCAGCAGGCGGCGCGGACGCTGCAGTGCTCGATGGACGGCATGAAGCTCGTCTCGTGCTGGGACAAAGAGAAAACCACGGGTCCGAGATGCGTGTTTTCATTCGACTCATTGTCGCGATGTGTAGGGACCATCGAGTGGTTTGCGCTCGGCGGGTTGCTGCTTCAAGGCGCTTCCTTTGAAGGCGGGACGCTGCAAGAGCCGTCGTCGGATGCCCAGGAGCTGGTTGCAGTGCCCACTTGCTACGTCGCCTACACGCGCGACGACGACCGCGAGCCGTACGCCAAGGACGCGTGCATCAAAGTGCCGCTCTATTACGAGATCTCGCGCGAACGCATGCTCGTCGAGATCTCGCTGCCCATCTCGGGCGACCCGGCCAAGTGGATCATTAGCGGCGTCGCGCTCTTCCTCGGCGAGTAGGGGAGACGTACGTGTTCATATATGTTGATTGATGAAATGCACTTGTCTGTGGGAGCTAGCATCGTACTATCAGTGAAGAGTACGTACTAGAACTCTCTACTGAGACCGATAGCGATTCGACTGAATTGCCTTTGGCGCAAGGTCAACAAGCTAGAGGCGCTGGAGCCGAATGATCGATGCTGGGTTGTTTGAACCACGTGCCGCTCCGACAGTGTGAAAAAGGCCATTTGTCACATTTCCACCCAGAAAATAGTGTGCGACTTGGGTGCGCCCCGAGCCCTGGCCCGTGCGTGCGTCGCGTCGGCCAAGCGAGACACCTGCGCGTCCATCGGCAGGACCGGTTCTATGCAGCTGAGTCCTCTGCGGTCAGTGCACCTAAAATGGACGCTGCACCTGATTTTCAAAATCAGTCGACACAGGGCACGGATGCTGCTGCCTGTCCGAGTGCACGAGGCCGTACGAATATCCATCGCACTCTTTCCTTCTATCGACACAGTCGTACAGCCAGGTTCTTCGACCATGCACGGGCGCATGGGTGGCGGTCGCACGGGCCCATGTCTACTACTACGCGAGAGTGATGTTTACATCTGTCGCCCGCTTGCCGGCAATCGAGGAGCACGGACAAGCTACTGCTTATCGCTGGCAATCGAATCACAGATCGTACTAGTGTCATTGGTGCAGCTTGCTCGAGGATGAGCTGAGGGTGCCGATCCTCGCGCAGCCGCCGTCGTGCCACGACGAAGGAGCTCCGGGGATGATGTGTCATCGGATTGCACACTATTTGATGGGCGTCTCGGGTTGTCCCACCGTATGGTCGTTGGCGACTCTCTCCGAGTTTGTATGTGCTCGCTTTTAATTGGTGGAAATGGGCGTCGCCGCCGAAATCCAGCAGCCATACAAACGCCAAGTGCTTTCGGTCGCCGCCGCTGATTGGCCGTCCATAACGAGGTGATCGAAGGGGGGCATTTGCCAATTCGCCAGCCCAGCAGCATGAGCATCCCCGAGTCGATCTACGCTGGCGCCAAGCCCACGAACGCGCTCGTGACGCCGCTCCTCACGGACCTCTACCAGATCACCATGTACGTGGCGCCGGCCTTAAAGCGCTGTAATACGAAGGCTAACGCGGTACAAATCATGCGTGTAGGGCGTACGCCTACTGGAAGGTCGGCCGCCACACGGAAGACGCGACGTTCGACCTCTTCTTCCGCAAGAACCCGTTCAAGGGCGAGTTCACGGTCTTTGCTGGCCTTGAAGAGGTAGCGCTATTCGCCCTCACGAGCGGCCTCGTCTCATGACGGACCATACGGCGTAGGTGCTCTTCTTCCTCAACGCGTTCAAGTTTACCGAGTCGGATGTGGCGTACCTGCGCGACGTCATGCCGCAAGGCACGGAGGCTGGTTCTTTGACTGGCTCCTCTCGCTCGACTGCTCCAACGTCAAGGTACGGCGACAGGCATGCTGAGGCAGCACACTCATGCCGTCGTGTAGATCTACGCGTTGAAGGAAGGCACGATTGCGTTCCCGCGCATCCCTGTTCTGCGCATTGAAGGCCACCTCGGCATCACGCAGCTCCTCGAAACGGGCCTCCTCAACCTCCTCAACTACGCCAGTTTGATCGCGACGAACGCCGCGCGCTTCATCAAGGCGGCCGGCAAGGACAAGACGCTCCTCGAGTTTGGCTTGCGCCGTGCGCAGGGCCCGGACGGTGGCATCTCGGCGTCGCGCTACTCGTACATGGCGGGCTTCCACGGCACGAGCAACGTCCTCGCGGGCAAGCTCTTTGGCATCCCGATCAAGGGCACGCACGCACACGCGTTCGTGCAGGCGCACCGCTCGCTCGACGACGTCAAGGTAGCCAACTCTTGATCTCTCTACGTGACTCATACATATCGTAGCAAACGATGCTCAACGGCGTCGACTTCAAGGCGCTCACGCTCCAGTACCGCACCAAGCTCAACGCCGACAACACCAACGACGTGCGTTCTCTTCGCTATGTATGATCAGGCAGCTCACGGCACGGTGTAGGGCGAGCTTGCGGCCTTCATCTCGTATGCGCTCGCGTTCCCGCAGGCCTTCTTGGCGCTCGTCGACACGTACGAGACGCTCTCGTCGGGCGTGCCCAACTTTTTGGCCGTCGCCCTCGCCCTCCACGATCTTGGCTACAAGGTGCGTCTCGTCGTCGACGAACTCTCGATCGACCAACGCATGTCGTAGGCGCAAGGCATCCGCCTCGACTCGGGCGACCTTGCGTACCTCTCCAAGGAGGCGCGTCGCCTCTTCAAGGCCGCGGCGGCCAAGTTTGACCTCCCGGCATTTGCCAACTTTAACATTGTCGCCTCCAACGACATCAACGAAGCGGTGCTGAACTCGCTCAACGACCAGGTAGTCCATGTCGACTCTCGATCGTCGTATCTCATTATGTCGCACGAAGGGCCACGAGATCGACTCGTTTGGCATTGGCACGCACCTCGTGACGTGCCAGGCGCAGCCTGCGCTCGGCATGGTCTACAAGCTCGTCGAGATTGGCGGCCAAGCGCGCATCAAGCTCTCGCAGGAGACGTCCAAGGTGACGATTCCCGGCAAGAAGCAGGCGTTCCGCCTCGTCGGCGCCAACGGCAGCCCGATCCTCGACCTCATGATGGGCTGCAACGAGCGCGAGCCGGAGGCGGGCCAGCGCCTTCTCTGCCGCCACGCGTTCGACGAGATGGTCCGCGTGTACGTGACGCCGTCGGCCGTGATCCCGCTCCACTCGCTCGTGTGGGACGGCAAGAAGGGCGGTATCCAGGGCACGCTGCCGACGATCCAAGAGATCCGGTCGTACGTGGCCAACCAGATCGAGGTCATGCGCGCCGACGTCATGCGCCCGCTCAACGCGACGCCGTACAAGGTGTCGGTGTCGACGGACCTCTACGAATTCACGCACTTGCTCTGGGCGCGCGAGTTCCCTGTGCGCGAACTCAACTAGGCGCCTGTCTTTCATTTTTGCTTGCATTATCAAACTTACAATCATTGCGTCTTCTTCTCGGCCTTCTCCTTCTTCGACAGCAGCTCTTGCTTGTACTCGTGGCGCTTGACCGAGACGACGAGGTGGGCCATCGCATGGAGGTTGCTCACGAGCTGCACAAACCCGATCGCGAGCAGCGGGCCCGAGACGAAGATGGCCATGAAGACGCCGTTCTTGTCAAAGTAGTTTTGCGTCGCAAAGAGCCGCCAGTGGCTGTGCGCCCACGTGTTGAGGCGCTCGGCGACCGCGACGAGGCCGCAGATGGTGCCAAAGAGCACGACTTGGGCGCTGTAGACGTGGCGGAGGCCCAGGACCGCGATGAGAAGGAGAACGTGGAAGCCGATGAGGCCGACGACGAGCGGCTCTTGCCAGTCGACAGCCTCGTACCACTGCACCATCATCGGGCCATACTTCTGCGCGAGCTCCTGCCGGACCCGCGTCACGATCTCGTCCATGCTCAACCGGAAATGGCAGGCAGCTTCGAAATCAAATATGATATCATGTTTTAGAGGTACCAAGTGGCATGACGTGGCAGTGTGAGGTGGCAGAACGTGCTTCGACCTCGTTGGCGACGACACCCGCGCACCCTCACAAGCGTGAAGCCGTCCGACTTGGAACGGGAAAGGACGCAGGAGTAGGGCGTGGTCAAGCAAGAATATGACATGTGCAAGAAGCGCAAGCGACCGTCAATACTACGTGCTTGCGTGACCGAGAACCAAGGAACCCTTGCCGAGAACTTGGCGCTCAATACCAATATGACCCTTGTGTTTCAAAGGAAGATGCTTGAGCATTTGTGTGTCAACTTTGCACGGAGAAAAAGGCTCGTCGCTAGTGAGGTCATGAGCTCGCGTTGTTTCGAGTAGGAATCAAGACGCTGCAAGCCAAGAGCTTTCAACATGTCATGAAAGATCCTCATGACCGAGATGACGCTGGCGATCGCCGGCGTCACGCACGCTCGTCCTCGGCAGCGAGAATACAACGTACGAGCAAACACACACATTCGTTTGCTGATTAAAAGCGACGACACGCATGAAAAAGTAGAAAATGACGACGGTGGTGCGTGGATGGCTCACTAGTCGTTGTCGTTGTCGTTGTCGTTGTCGTTGTCGTTGTCGTTGTCGTTGTCGTTGTCGTTGTCGTTGTCGTTGTCGTTGTCGTTGTCGTTGTCGTTGTCGTTGTCGTTGTCGTTGTCGTTGTCGTTGTCGTTGTCGTTGTCGTTGTCATTGTCGTTGTCGTTGTCGTTGTCGTTGTCGTTGTCGTTGTCGTTGTCGTTGTCGTTGTCGTTGTTGTTGTTGTCGGTGTCGTTGTCGTTGTCGTTGTTGTTGTCGGTGTCCGTGATCGCGCTGGACTGTGTCTGGTACTGCTCCATTGTGGTCTCGAGCGACCAGTCGACGTGCCCGCCGGAGCAAGTTGTCGCGAGCCTACATGCACGGCCATGTGCGTACAAGACAAGTAAACAAGACGACGCACTTTGAGGGCCGCCGTCGCTTTGTGCCGCTTGGATGACGTCCATGACACCGAGGACGGTGGCCTTGCGATCGGCGAGCGCTCTTCGGTGCGTTGGATTGCGCGATCTTCGTGAGCAGTCGCCGAGGCACCGTCCGACGAGCAATTGTTTTCATTGAAGCTAGTAGTACGTACGACGAGGATACTGGGCAGAAGATGCCGTCGTTGGCACGATTTACTTTACTCCAAATGCGCCAATCACCGACCACATACCTCAGCTTATTTACCAATCACAGGCCAGTAAGAACAGTGTTTGATTGGCGCAAATCGTACTCTTTTCAACCAATCCCACACACGCTGCTACTTCCGCCATGGACCGCCAGAGCCCGTCGACGTCCGTGGGCCAGCTCAAGGCAGCGAGCCAGGAGCTCCGCAGCCTCCTGCCCAAGCTCATCGACGCCCATGACAGCGTAATGATCCGTGGCTCTGCCACGTATCTCGGACCTCATGCTCGCTTGGCAACTAGGACATTAGCCCTCGCGTGGCCCGAGCGCTCCTCCTGCTACAGAAGATCAAGAGCTCGACGCGCGATACCTTCCTCGAGACCGAGGCGTGGCGCAAGCGAGTGGCTGACCAGAAGGATCTCGTCGAAGCGCACCACCTCAAGCTCCAGAACCTCATGTACGAGAAGGACCACTTGCTGCGCGAAATCAAGCGCTGCCGCGGCTTCCCGTACGTAGTGAAGCACGACATGCGTCTGGCTCACCCAGTAATCTGTGCTAGGATGAAGGAGATGGACAAGATCGAGTTCCCGGAAGGCCAGCTGCCCGTGACGGGCGACCCCGACATGCATGCTGAGCACCTCCTTCGCTTGGAGACGGAGAAGGAAGCTCGCGAAGAGTACGCTTCCTCGAAGCTTTTGCAGGTTCAAACACCGAACTTGTAGAGTCCAAGAGCAGCAGCGCCAGCTGCACGCCAAGATTGCAGCCGTCGACGAAGCCATTGTCGAGAAGCGCACCTTCTTGGAGTCGTTGCCTGCCGAGATCGCCGCGATTGAAAAGGTTCGTTCTAGTTCCATGCAGCGTCTTATCGGTCACATAGGCGAGCGAGCCGCTTCAAGCATTGCTCTCGATTCCAGTGACAACGATGGACGTCGCGCGCCAGCACGACGCCAAGGAGCTTCCGTCGGCGCTCTACACGCTCTACTGCGAGCTCGAGGCCTACATGCAGGCCATGGGTAGCACCCCCGGCTCTAGCGTCCTATTCACATTTCCTCTGCAGGTCCGGGGTCGTTGCAGCTGCGCATCGCACCGGCGCAAGCGACACCGTCGTCCTCGACCAAGGTCAGCTCGCGCAGTGTCCGTGGTGCGTGCATCGGTTCCATGTGCATTGCACACTATTTCAAGTGATTAGAACGCACGACGCCGGTGCCCGAGGTCGACGAACGCGCGTCCAAGCGCCAAAAGACGACGCCGCTCGCGTCTCGGTCGCCGTCGCCGTCCGTGGCGTCGCCTGCACCCGCGCCGGCAGCGGCGACGAGCACGCCCGCCGTGCAGCTGGCCGAAGCCTACAGCGTCGCGCCCAAGGCCGTCGAGATTGAGGTTCGCGTCTTCTCCACTTTACAGCCACGCGAAACCCTTGTTTTTGGTAGTTTATGCCACCGGCGGGGTCGTCGGCGGTGCCCTTGTGCGTCCGATTTATCTATCTTCCCGTGCTCGGTATTGTCACTGTCGAGGTACCATACTTTCCACGCGTCTTGGTAGACCATGCATTGCATTAGACGCCGGCGTACCCACATCTGCTGCACAACTTGTTTGATAAAGACGCGGGCGACGTGCAGCCCAACGTCGCTGCTGCGTACGCCCTCGTGAGCGAAGACGGCCACGAAGTCGACATGGACTATCCCGCCGATGCGCCCGCGCGGCCCTATCTCTGGGCGCAATGGATCTGCGGACTCGCCTTCCAGCGCCGGTCCGAGCCCACGCGTCCCGAGCCCTCGATCCGCTGCGTCCTGACCACGGTACACGCAGCGAAGAAGCCCGGTGGTCTATCTCTTTCGTAGCTTGCGGAGCGCTACGAGAGTCGTGTTGCGCTGCTGGCGCTCTCGGACCGACTCGCGGCGCGGCGTGTCGAAGCGCATGCGTCACTCGCAGCGGTTTTGCCCAAGGCGCGCAAGACGACGCTGGTCAAGTGGACGGCCAACGTGCGGCCGACCGAAGCCTTTGCGACGTTGCACGCGGAGAACAGCTACTTCCGCGCCGTCCTCGAACACGACCGCAGTAGAACTTCTTATAGATACTATGTGAAGCGGCAACTCATGCTGGTGCTAGGCCGCGTCAATGTGTATGTCGAGGTGTCGCCGGCGTACCCGCAAGTGCCACCCGTGGTCGTCTGCGAAGGCGAGCGACGAGCTAACGTGCCGAGTGCCGACCAGCTCAAGGTACAGCAGCCTTGCAACTTTGATCTCTTGACGTTTGTGGGATGTAGGACATGGCCCTCGAGGTGAGTCTCGCGAGCAAGTCGTGGCACGCACCGGACGCCAAACCGTGGCTGCTCATGCACCAGATCATGACGCTCATGGTAGACTTTGTTGATGAATCGCAGAAGGTTGATGGAACATTCTCGCTGGTAGACGTGTCTGGACGAGGTGCACGCCAAGGGCGACAAGTACACGTTTGGCTCCAAGCGCGCCGTGGTGTCCGACGACACTGCGTAAAGCAAAAGATCTCCCACTTCAACTACATGAGAATACACTGTTTCGCCGATGGAACACTGTTTCGCCGATGGAACGTTTTATGTGATGGTGGGAGAAGGGCCCGTCGCTTGCTTGGTGCGCTGATGGAACCACGACTTACCAACGTCTCGTCGGCTGATCTACCGGTTCTGGCCGTTGAAACGACAGGGACACCGGATACCAGCCGGAGACGCCTCGGACGCTGCGACGCCAATCGGTCCAATATCCTAGATGAGAAGGACCAGGACTGGCCATGTCTCGATCGGGCCTACTGAATCTGAGCTGTGAGCTGCGGCAGCCTTTTCCGCCTCGGAATGTATCTTGAACGCCACTTTCGAGAGTGCATTGGTCAATAATGCAGCCAATGAAACGGCACCGGGCACTTATTGTATCAGGTTTTTATCGCGCCATAGCAACCAGCAGCGGTGACCATCGGAGCCCTTTGCCTTCACGACCAAGAGTCCGCGACGACTCAATGATGGCAACGGCCGTCGACATGCAAGCCGCTGTGACGATGGACCACAGCTCGATCTCTCATGCAATCTTGACAGCACCAACTTTTCGAATACATCAGTTACGCGTCCTCTTCTGGTGACGTTTCCGAGCTCGAGACTTGCAAGTACTCTGAGTGCTCACAAGTCACCAGCGTCTGAGAAATCCAATATGTTCTGTGGCATGACGCTGGATACCGGAAGGGTATTTATGGCCTTGCTGCGCCACAAGCATGCGTGAGACCGATGAAACGCTGTAGCGGCTGCGGTGTTGCCGTCAGGATTGGCTCGTTGCGGCCGTTGAAAAGGCCAGAAACCGCGCGGCGGTGTGGAGCACGCCATGGGCATAATTTCTTTCGCCATGGCGTCGACCGAATCCTGGGAATGCACGGCCTGCGCGGCCAAGAACATAGACAGCTTGTTCTGCGTCAAGTGTGCGAGTCCCGATCCCCGCAATGTCCTCAACTCGCCGACAAGCGTCGAGTCGTGGGCATGTGCCACGTGTACTCTGCGCAACGAAGCATACGCGATGGCCTGCACACTCTGCTACGAGCCGCGCCAGGCCAGGTCGGCGCCATGGGATTTCACGACAGACGACATCGATCGTGCCGCATTCCATGCTGGTGATACGGAGGAGATAGACCCGACGCGGCCACCTCCTTCGCAACTTGACACCAAACACGCGACGCCGCAACCCCAGGACATGACCGCTTGGTGGCCACAGGATGACGATGAAGACGACGACGTGGCGGCGATTCAAGGCGGCGGGGGTGCCAAGAAAAAGACCAAGGCCCAAGTGGCGTACGAAGCCTTCTCCGCTGACCCGACGCAGGCGACGATCAAGAGTGAGATCCTCCGCAAACCCCTCAGGGGCCCGAAACTCGCGCCCAAGTACCACAAGTCGCACTACTTTGACGTCGAGGTCGCCAAGGACATGGTCGTGAAGGAGGTGCTCCGGCGACACCGCGATGGCCAGCCGGCCCCTGATTTTCTCACTGAAATCGTCCCGATTCAAAAGGCGCTGTGCCACCGCTCCAACTGGCGGCCATTGCAAGCCACCAAGAACCAGGGCACCGAGCGCGCCGTCGCCGCCTGCGTCATGACCGACGACGAGACGATGGCCTCGGGCCACGGCCTCTCCAAGCTCGTGACGGCCTGGCAGCACATTGAAAAGACTTTGCGCGACGTGGGCTGGGCCTACGCTGCGCTGCGAACGGCATATGCGTCCGTGACGGACGAGGCCACGGGTGTCTCGGTGATTGAGCTCGCTGCGCGCCGCAGTGCTGACCATGCCGCCGTCGCCGCCGTCGAGGACGCGACCAAGGACGCGTTCGAAGTGCACGTGTTGCAGCGGTTGGCGAAGGACGGACTTCTCTTGCGCACGGCGGACGGTCGCATCGACAAGCGCTGTGCCGCCGTTCGTAGTGGCGACCTCACGCTCAAGGAGGACGGAAGTGTAGACCAGCGCTGCCGCGCGTACCGCGCAGTGTTGCTGTCCTTCTCGGACGCGACGCGCGACTTGAAGGTGTCACCGACGACGTTCGCGGCGCTCAAGATCCTTGTGCGCAAAGGTGACTTGAGCTTCACCACAAACGGCAAAGTCGACCGCCGCTGCGCCGCCGTGCAGCGCGGCTTGGTCGTTGTGCGCGCAGACGGAAAAATCGACGACACGTCGCCCATCGTGCCCACGGTGAAAGAAGCGGGCGTTGAAGCGGGGCCGCGGCGCAAGGATGGCGAGCTTGACCGTCGGTATGCAGCCAAAGTGGAGGTACCAGCCACGGCAAATCCAAGCACGCACTGTCCCAACCCTGGTTCCAAGCCAGCCAATCGCACGGCGGCAACGACACCCCCACCTGCGCCAACTGCATCAGGGGGCCCCACTCGAAAGGACGGCGCGCCTGACATGCGGTATGCTGCGAACCGTCCACCCAGCTCTAGCGCCCCCGCGCCGTCGGGCCCTGTTCGAGCGGACGGCGCGCCTGACATGCGGTATGCTGCGAACCGATCCGCGGTCAGCAACAGCGCCCCCGCGACCCGAGCGCCCAGCAGTGCACCGAGTGGGCCTATGAAGGCCGATGGCACGCCGGACATGCGCTACCGCGCCAACAGGCGATAGGCAGAGTGTCCATCCTACTTCTCGAGAAGACAAACATGCTTACCTTGGACTATGAACACTGTACAATCTATCACCAGAGTAACCCATGCTCAGCAATCTGCCGACATTCGGCTGCTAACGACTTGGCAGTTGCGTGCTATTCGCATCGAGTGGCGCTTCAAATAATGACGAGCGACGTGGCCCATTGAAGACTGATATGCGATGCGGCGACGCGTTGGTTGGCATCCAGTCAAAGCCCATGCTGCGTACGGCTGCTGAATCTTGTGCAGCGCAGGGTTGTCAGAGAGGCGCATGGGTTGCCATGAAAAGCAACATGCAGTATCACGTAGATCATTGACCAGCCGTAGTAGCTCCCATTAGCAATGCAGAGCTGGAGCTCATAGAGGCCCGTTCATGCGTTCACGCTGACGTCGGCCACTTGTCGCTCGGCGTCGCGTGGTTTTTGACGTCGTCGAGGGCCCAAAGCATGCTTGCGTGATCATCGTCCGTCATTTTCGCCGGCGCAATCGTCTTCTTCTTCTGGATGTACGCATGGTTGGACGCCGGCTTGGGTCCGCGCGTGCGACGCGTTCGCTGCCGACCGCGGGGTGCATCTTTCTCTTCGTCCGACGCTTGTGCAGGCAAAGGAGCATGGTGCATTGGTGCGTGCCACCGTTGGAGCAACACCATCGCATCGCTCTCGTCCGAGGACGACGAGTCGGAAGTCAGGCTAAACTGCCGAGGCTCGATTGTCGCCTCGTGAGCTTGACGCGATGTGCAAATAGAGAACCGTGGCATCTCGAGCGCAGCAAGACGCGCCTCGAGCTGGTCCAGTTGGGCTTGCATGTCGGCTTGCAGCGCATGCCACGCGTCGCTGCTCGCTGCGAGCGTCTGCTGTAGCGCTGCCACGTCATCGCGGGTTGCTTTCAAAGCAAATGATGCATCCTTGGTGATGTCGACGGATGACCTACGTTGGACGGAGCGCACCATTGGTAGAGGACAGAAGAAAGCAAGTTGGCAAGTGACCCAAACTTTCCACCGCCCGACCAAGAGGAGACGGGCCACGTGGGTCGTCGCATGACGCGTTGGGTGAGAGATATCGACTTGACAGTGAGCTGTCTCGGACATGAACTGTCATGGGAAGTCGACGCCTCCTCGCAGCGGTTCCTGGGCACACCCATCGACCAGTTGAGACTGGGGCTTTTGTTCCTGCTGTATAAAACACGTAGTTGAACCGAGTGCGTGCTGCTACAGGCCGCCACAACTGCGTCTCAGATGATGTCTTTAGCCCACGCTAGGGCAGGGAAGCATTCTGTCCTTGGCTATTTCGCTGACTCGGCCAAGTGTTAGATAGGGATATGCAATCGATTAGCATCCAAATTCGATCCAGCAACGTCGCTACTCGTGGTGCAAGTGGCCGTCGACGCCAGCGTTCTCGACTGGCACGTCGTTGATGACATTCGGCTGGCCCATCACCGTAAACGCATGCGGGTTGCAGAGGAATTTCCTAGTTTCAAATGAGCTTTTGAGTTTGAGCACATATAAATATATGCGCGTACACGAAGGCAGGTGTCTTGAGCACGCGGCGGACGCGCCAGCCGCGAATGTCGGCGATCGCCGGGTAGACGTCTACGGTCGAGGTCAAGGCCAAGACCAAGCAGGCGAGGATGATGTACCTTCGAAGAAGTAGTAGATATGGCCGACGACGATACCAATCAAGTCGATCGTCGCGCTGTTGCCGAGCACCATCGAGAAGAGGAGGAGGACCCACGGAAGGTACGGCGCCGTGAACGGGAAGAGCCCGAGGAAGCTTAGGCGCGTGTGTTCGTTCCGGCGGCCCCAGATGTACACCATCATGAACGTGAGCGACGACCCGAGAAAGTGGACGCTCACAAACGGCGCCACGAGCTACGAAGAGCAGCACAGATGAGATACCACTCGCCATGGTCGTGGAGCGTACGATCATAAAGGCGGCGCCAAAGAGGATCATGTAGAGGAAATCGGCCGTGCGCCCGCGGAACGAGCCTTCTTCGAGCATGCGCGAGTAGCGGACGCTACATGGCCATGAGACGCCGCTTGTACAAGGGTATAGCACTCACAGGAAGTACATGTGGAAGAGAAAGTCAAGGCTAAAGAGGCCAAAGAAGAGGAAGTTGGTCAGAAGCCGCCACACTTGGCCGCGGTAGAAGATGAGGTTGAAGTTGAAGTAGAGCGAGAAGGGCGAGATGAGCTCGAGCGCGCACGCTGCCGTCGTGAGGAAGGCGCCCGTGAGGTACAGGCGGCTGATCACCGGGATCTCGTAGTACCATTCCAAGGGGTCGTTCATGCTCGTGAGCTGTTCCGGCCGCTAGCAAATATGCGATCCGGCCAATCGCAAGCCAGCACGAAGCCGAGCGAAATTCGGACTCTAGGTCAAGTCCGAAACTAACAAAATGCCCCTTCCCAGACACGAAGCACCCCGACGTCGCTCTTCGCAGCGTCCGCAGCATAGCGTTCGAGACCCTAAAGCTCGTGCAATATCACGTGCGCATGCTTTCCGTCGCCCAGCGAGCCACGCCTTGTGGCGGCGTCAGCGAGAGGACGCGTCTGCTGTAAAGAGCGCTTTTTAACTCTTATTAAGTCTATGTGTTAAATAAGGCAGTTGCTACCACGCACCACAGACCAGAGACAAGAGCAGCATGGCGGAGGAGTACCGGCAGCGCCTCGACAACAACGTGGAGAAGCTCGTCGAGAACTTCAAGGGCCTCGTGACCTCGAGCAAGGTCAAGGACCGGACGCAGACGACGCGCCAGGCGCTGCAGAGCGCGGTCTATGCCACGACCCTCGTCCAGGCCAGCGAGTCGCTGCTCAAGCTTGTGGCCGAGCTCAAGCTCAGCTTGACGCTCAACGACTTTGAGGGCATCAACCAAAAGGTCGACGCGACGTGCGAAGAGCTCAAGGAAAAGTGCGACGACGTCGACATCTCGATCATGCATCTCTCGACGGACGTCGCGTCCGCGCTCTTTGAGCTCGAAGGCCACTACTACCAGAGCCGATGGCAGACAGCGCCGCCCATGCCCGCCGCCGCCGCCGAAGACGACGATCATCTGGACGTGGACATGAAAGACCTCATGTGATGGCATCATCTTCATCTAGCATGCTTCCGGCGTCTACTACTCCTATATATACGGTCCGCGTGGCTATTCGTCATCGTCGTCGTCTTCGTCGTCCACGTCTTCGTCGTCTTCGTCGTTCTCGTCGTCGTCGTCGAGGTCGTTCTCGCCTTCGAGTTCGTCCAGCGCATCGCCGCTTGGTGACGCCGACGCCGCTGCCGTGCCCGCGCTCGAGACGGGCGTCCCCGCGAACGCCGCCGGCACATGCGGCGTCACCGTACCCGCTTGCGAGACCGCGGCGCTAAAGTCGCCTGCCGGTAGCTTGTCGCCTTCCTTGCGCTTCCACTCGAGCATGCGCTGGGCGTTCTCCTTGTCTGCGAGCGGCTGGTAACTCGCGCGCTGCGCCTCGGTGAGCTTTTGCCACATGTCGCCGAGGAGCTTCGAGGCTTCTTTCGCACTCGCGGCCGGGTTCTGCGCCATGAGCTTCTTGCGCCACTGCCGGCAAAAGATGAGGAACGTATTGACGGGTTTGGGCGGGCGGTTAGGCTTGGCCGCCATCACGGATGACGGCGTCGCGGTGTTGAAGTAGGACATGGGCTTGACCGGAAAGTACGGCAGCATGGGCTGAGGCGCCGGCATCGATGTCGGTCGCATGCGCTTAAAGTCCTACTGCACGCATGAGCATCCCAAGATGCGATGTCGATGTCGACCTCGCGCTCGAGGACAGGCACGTCGTCGGCGAGGACGTAGCGGATCTTCGGTTCCCACAGCTTGGCGTCGTCCATGTCGCGAAGCGGCTGGGCGACGGGCGGCAGCCGGCTCGCTTGGTCCTTCTGCTGCTCGAGGTGGCCCTTGGCGTACTGCTGGAGCTGGTCCCGAATCGACATGGCAATCGCTAGCTCAAATTCGCCGCAAAGTCCCTAAAATACATGAGAGATGTGATGGAGGTATATATCGCGCACGTACCATTTCGCTACAAAAGACGCGGGCAAACTGCTCCGGATCGTTCGTCGGGTTGTGGAGATCCCACTCGAACGTGTCGAGTAGGATCGTGTCGTTGATGCGGAGCTTGATGTAGATGCGGTAGAGCGCCTCCGACTTGACGGCGCTGGACCACGGAGCGTACTTGGTCGCGGCCGCCACTTGCGCCTTGATGGACTCGATGATCGGGGCGTAAAAACAGTCGGGCAAGTCGAGGTCCTTGATGAGCGACGACGAGAGCGTCTCGTACGTATAGTCGGATTCATTTCTGACGACATCAGGTGGCATGAGATGGCAGATGGAAAAGAGTGCGAGGCGTACGTGCTGAGCAAGAAGGCGTCAATGTAGCGGTAGCCGTCGACGTCGACGTCGAGTCGGATCGGTATCAAGGACGCATCGGACGCGTCCATCGACTTCGGGTACTTGTACAGCGGGTACTGGTCCATTTGCACGGCAGGCTTCCTACGCGCAGCATACGCGTGAGATCGCAACAACGCAAGGCATGATGTACCGACCGCTTGAGCTGTTGGCGCTGAAGATGGTCCATCCCATCCGAGTTGGACAAGCGGCTCGAATGCGCATGCTGAGCCATGTTGGACTTGTCCAGCGGCTTGCCACCGCGTCGGGAGACGAGCCAGCCCTCCATGAGGCCGTTGATGCGGGCAATGTTGCCCTTGTACCGGCCGAGCATCCACTGCGAGAGCATCGATGCATTCACGCCACACTCCTTGGACACGTCGACTTGGCGCAGGCCCAAGCGCGTGCGCAGTGCTTCGACCTACACGCAGCGTCGCATGCCATGCATCGCGGACGGGATGACGCGTACCTCTTGGGCGAGCATCGAGCGCTCGATCTCTGCATTGTCCTACGGAGCGGCGATGAGGCCCGTGCCCGCGCATGTAGCGTCGGAGACGACGAAGCATGCGTCTTGCATGCTTCGTCCGCCCTCGTTCCGTCGGTACCTGCTGCAGATGCGCGAAATCATTTCCAAGCGCCCTTGAACTCATGCGCTCGAAGCTGCGGTCGCCAATTTCGAAGCCCGAGAAATCGAAGTTTTCACATCGAATTTCGAGAAGATTACCAAAAGCGCACCCAGATGCGCCTCTCCCAACCAGGCCAGTCTTCCACGGACATCCCTCCCTTGTGGCCAATGGCGTTATCGCATATTCGCTTAGCGCGTCGTACGTCGCGGGCAGCCGCGCGCAGCAATTGCATCAGCCCAGCACGCTGCCTCCATTGGAAGGGGATGAGCGACCGTCGCAGGTAGCCAAAGCCGCACCTAACTGTCACATATGGGTGCGCTTTATACCCGTATCCGGACGAATAACCGCCCACGGACACAAACGCGCCGGTTTGTGGCTAGGGCTGTGGCTCGGATATCTGTGGCCAGCCATTCAGGGGAATCTCGGACTTTTATGTCGCAAGGGTACCCACGTTGTCACGGGCTGCGGAAATTAGTAGAGTGCAAGGTACCTCAAACAGAACTCGCGTTTCCTTGGCCATCCGCTCAAATTCCTTGGGATTGCATTTGGGAATTGACTTTCTGACACTCACATAACCATGCAGTTCAACGACGTGCACACCGACGGCGGCCTCAAGAAGCTTAACGGCTTCCTCACGGCGCGCTCGTACCTCGAGGGCTTCCAGTTTTCGGCCGCCGACAACGCCACGTTCGTCAAGCTCGCGGGCGCGCCGGACGCCTCCAAGTACCCCAACGTCTACCGCTGGTACGTGCACATCGCCGCCAAGCTCGGCC
>NW_012156401.1:669818-737945 GCF_000151545.1 Saprolegnia parasitica CBS 223.65 | reverse complement strand
TGAGCGGCAGATCGTGAAAAGGACGTGATTTTAGCCAATCACGTGCGCGGATTCCTCTCCACCACACCTCGTAGGCGTCACTTTAGATTTTTCTTCGTCCCAACTCCACCATGGTTGCCGCTAAGTTCACCGTCGTCAAGACCGCCAAGTACTCCGTCCTTCACCCGACGTCGGGCTGCAAGCCCATGAAGCCCGTGGCTGTCGCCCAAGGCTGCTGCCCCCGCGGCCGCCAAGCCCGCCACGCCCAAGCCCGCCACGCCCAAGGCCGCCACGCCCAAGGCTGCCAAGCCCGCCGATGACGATGATGATGATGACATGTTCGGCGACGACGACGAGGAGGAGGACGAGGCCGCCAAGGCCGCCGCCAAGAAGCGCGCCGACGCCGCCAAGGCCTCGAAGAAGGAGAAGGCCAAGCCGATTGAGCGCTCGCAGGTCGTGATTGAAGTCAAGCCCTGGGAAGCCGAGACGGACCTTGAGGCGCTTGCCATCAAGATCAAGGCCCTCGAAGTCAACGGCCTCACGTGGGGTGAGAGCCACAAGCTCGTCCCGGTTGCCTTCGGCATCAAGAAGCTCCTCGTCCAGTGTATCATTATTGACGAACTTGTCTTGTTGGACGACATCACGGAAGCCATCGAGCAGTTCGAGGACGATGTGCAGTCGGTCGACGTTGCGTCGATGAACAAGATGTAAATTCGTCGGTGTTTCTATCTTCTCTTTAATTAGTACAACAAGTAGACAGTAGTAGATTGATTAAAACACTAGGCTATTTGTCTGTCACGTCTACCGACTCCTCTCGCCGCAATCGAGCAGCCCCAGCCAAACGAGGTTGAATGTCACCATGGTTGAAGATGCTGCCGTGGAATCTGAGAAGATCCCAGTTGCGATCTTCCACCTTCGAAACGCCGCGTGTACCGTACATTGCGATGGATCGCACCGCGCTGCTGCATCGGACAAAGGGCCGAGGCTACGGCGCACGCTACCACGCGCTCTGGACGTGGGCGGCCGCTGCGGTGGCCATCGCGGTCGCCTACTACGGCCCGCTCTGGGGCCTTGGCATGAGCCTTACCAGCCGCATTGACGCCTTTGAAGCTTGGTTCCGCGCCCACGGAGGCCTCGCGACACACGTGCGTCTCGCGCCGTTTGAGGGCATGGGCCTTGGACTCCAAGCCACCGCCACGATCCACGCCAACGACCAAGTGCTCTTCGTGCCCAGCGACATCATCATGTAGTACACGACGACGAGGATGGCCGCTGACGCAACCTCGTAGCGGTCGCGACGTGGCCTTGAACGCGCTGCCGAAAGCGATGCGCAAGAAAGTGGCCGCGCTGTCCTCCGACAACGACGTGCTCGCGACCTTCTTGGTGTACGAAAAGCTCAAGGGCCCCAAGTCCAAGTGGGCGCCATACCTTGCTGTACGTACGCCTCTGCGCTCATCGTGACGCAACGGCGTTAGGTCTTGCCGACCGAGATTGCGCTGCCCATGGACGCACCAGACGACGCGCTAATCGAGTTGCAGGTCGCACGGCTCCATCAACGCTCTCCTCATTGTATACATAGGATCCCGGTCTTATCCAGACCATTCGCGCACGCCAAGCCGCGCTCCGCGCCAGCTTTGCATCGCTCGAGTCGACGCTGGCGCGCTTCTTCGCGCCGTTCGGGGCACTCCCGACGCTGGTAGGCATGGCGCTCGGCCGTCACATCGCTTCATTATTCGCGTAGGAGCTCTACACGTGGGCGCATGCAGTCCTGTCGTCCCGCGCCCTCACGATCTCGGGGCGCCGCCTCCTTGTGCCCTTTGCCGACATGTTTAACGGCAAGCCGCACGAGGTAGTACACCTCATTGGCACGTAGAAAGCGCGCTGCAATCGCGGTAGGTGGCGCGGGCGGCCCGGGGCGGCGCGCACTTTCTGGACTTTCACCGCGTGCAGAAGGACGGCATGTATATCTTGGCCGACCGCGCGGTCGCGCCACCGCACCAGCTCTTTGAAGACTATGGCGACAGTCCGAATCACATGTCTCCTAAAAACCATCTCGGACATGGGTACGACTGATACATTGATAGTTATTTGGTGCACCACGGCTTTCTCATGGACGCCAACCCGTTCGACTGCGTGCACGTCGAGCTGCCGCTGTCGACGCTGCCAACGTCCTTGCAGACGCCGTTTCGCCGCCTCTTGTACAGCGACGAGATCGTCGACGAGAAGCTCCAAGCGTGCTTTACACCCACCGCCACGTACGCTTCCGATCCGCGAGGCAGCCACGCGATGGACAGATGACGTAGAACGACGAGTGCAGTCGCGAGCGCCTACCTCCAGCTCGTGGTTTTGGGCGAAAACGAGGCAACGCGCTGCGTGACGCAGCTCGCGTCATGCGCCAACGTCCACGTGGACGTGCCGACGTTGCTGAGCCGGGAGACGAAATACGCCGAGTGGTTCCTGGCTCGCGTCAACGACCAAGTCGCGGTACCGTCCGTGTTTGCATCCTCTTGTCGTGCTCATGGAATACTACTACCGTAGGCGTCGCCGACGCAGCTCCAAGACGACCTGGCGCTTCTGAGTGACGGCAGCGCGCCCTACCCGTACGCCCCTTTGTCCCATCAGCACTGTACATATATGTGTGCTCTAGCCTCTTTGTCGCGTACCGAGCGAGCCAAAAGCAGCTTTTGCTACGGTTGCAAGCGCACTTGACGCAGTTGCCGCCACAAATCGAGCGGGAGCCGGCGCCGAAAAAGTCGCTCCACGTACCGATTGCAACGACCGCGGTTGCCGCGCGCCTCGCGCGCTTCCATGCGTGGGTTGAGTCCTTTGACCTCCCGTCGCTCAAGATCCGCGTGCAGTACAGCGGTCCGTTGCTCGGGTTTGGCGCGTTTGCCACCGACGACATCAGTCTCGACGAAATCTACGTGGCGATACCACCGCTCATGCTCCTGGACGTGGCCTCAGCCATGCGCTGCGATGTGCTCGGACCCGTCTTTCGATCGCTCTACTCGTCGACGGGCAGCCGAGATCCGATGCACGAAGTACACTTCCATCCATCCATCGTCCACTCATAAGTACTTATGGGTGCAACTAGCTGCTGCTGCATCTCATGCACGAACGCTACGTGCTCGGCGACACCTCGGCGTGGTTTCCGTACTTGGATCTCTTGCCAGCGCTCGACGACGTGCCCGCTGCGCCACTCTTTTACACGTACTACGCGGCGTGCTGTCGCCACTACGTACTGAGATATGTGTTGGTAGCGAGGCCGAGCTGGCGCTCTTGGACGGCACCGACCTTGGCAGCCTCGTGCTCGCCTACCGCGATCAAGTGACCAAGAGCTACGACGCCATTCGGCGCGTCGTCTTGACCAAGTTTCCGCAGGTACAACACCGACCTGCATTCGATTGTGAGGCGATATGCGATGCAGGTCTTTTCAAGCGACGTCTTTTCATTGGCCGCGTACACGCACACGCGGTATCTGCTGGACACGCGGAGCATTTGGTGGGGCGGCGAGCGCCACTTGGTACCGATCTTGGACATGGTCAACTGCCGTGCCGAGGGTCCGGTGCATTCGACGATCCTCGAAACCGGAGTCTCGGCCTCGGCGCCGACTCTGGCGTTTGCGTCGACGCGGGCCAAGACGGCGTTCGCAGCGGGCGCCCAAGTCTTTGAAAACTCGGCCAGCCCAACTGGATCTACCTCTTGTACCACGGCTTCGTCCTCGAGAAGAACTCGTTCGAGTGTCTCCACGTCATCCTCGACTTCGCATCGCTCGTACGTCCTACCCCGGTGCGTCTGTCGAGGTCACTCATGCACTATCGCAGACCACTCTCGACGCCAAAGTGCAGAAGCGCATCGCGTCTCGGCTGCAGACGCTGGGCGTCGCGTCGCCAGCCGCCGAGTTTTGCATCAAGCTCACGGACGAGATCCCGAAAACGCTCCTGCAAGCGGCGGCCATGTTGACCACCGCGAGCGTAGCGCGGGGCGTCTCGCTTGAAGCGCAATGGCAGGCGCTGCATGACATTCTCTCCCAGAAGCGGAGCGTACTCGCGGCCAAGCTGCAAACGCCAGAAGCCGACTATGGACGGTACGAACATCGACTCGATTGACACTCGGCGAAGAAACACATGTAGGCGCGGCAATGGGCGGCGCAACGAAGCCACGATCAGGCGCTACCTCGAGAGCCAACTGCATCTCCTAGATCGACGCCTCGATGAGCTCGTCATGAAGCTAAGCGAACCGCTCATGTAACGAGAGAAATCGTACGTGATGTACTTGACGAGATGGCCGCGGGAGCTGCGGCGGCAGGCCGCTTTGGCCGCATGCGGGACCGCTTCGTACGTGAGATGGACGACGATGAAGCACATGTGGAGGAGGTAGAGCCACTTGAGGCCGCTGCAAGCGACCTCGGCGCAGCCTCGCACCACCTCCATCTGGAGCAGATCTTGAAAACAATATCCTTGGGTGGCGTGTTCCATATGTTATAACACTGTTTTGGCAAAAGACAGCGAATGTGCTACGTCACTGATTCTTGTACGTGGCCGTGGAGTAGCCTGTAGGAATCCTACGAGTTCTACTCAGTATGAGTGAAGAAGGGTTTCGCGCGTCCTTGTCGCCACTGCAAGCGTCAACGTGGTGGAGCAGCCTTTGATCGCCCTTCAACACTGTCTAACACAGTTATAACGTTTCCCGAAGATCTGACAGGCGAACCGGCTGGTTGTGTATCCGGTACCCTTCGGTATCCGGTTACCAATGCGCCAGCAGTTTCATCAAGCGACGCAGGGCGAAGCTCAAGACCATGACCTACATCTCCGGCGGTAGGGTCGTCGAGCAGCGCTCATGGCTGCGCTTGTCCATCTTCCCCGACATGTTCTGGGGTCTCCTCAGCATCATACAGCTCTTGTAAGTGTCTATGCGCCTCAATTGCACGCGTCTAACGACGACCGTAGCTTCTCGACCTTCTTCGGCGGGGTAATGCCAATCTAGCTTTTGGCCCTCGTTGGCATCTCATAGCGGCTACGTACAGGTGCCTGACGGCAAGTACTCGTCCAGTCGCCGCGGTGGAGGTGGTGGCGGCGGTCCCGGCGGTCCACGACGCCCGATCGGTCGCCTTCAACCCAGCACGTGCATGCCGGGTGCGTTCCACGATCGCTTTGTAAGAACGACGATCTTATATGCATCTTATAGCTGGCGGCGGCTGAGGTTAAGCGCGCCATGCGAGCCGTCGTACCGTCACTAGGACGACGTTGCTCGGCATGGCAGCCGCACTAGCAATGTGCGCACGGGTCTGATGGAGCCGAATGACTCGACATGGCGAAACCATCCCGCTATGGTGCCACGTGGACGAAAGTGCTCCATCTTCCAGAGACGCATCCGACTCGAACCAGGGACACGGCGCGCAAGCCCACTGGTTGGATCCACAAATGCCTCACTCTAATCAACGTAATCCCACGCCTTTGCAGTACATTCGCATACCGCCTTGGTATGGCATAATCCTCTGCGCCATCTCGGCCTCTGCGTCATGCTGCGTCGACGTCGACGTGCTTTTTGTAGCTGCGACGTAGGGGACGAAAATTGTAATTGTGTGTTATATAATCCGACGCCGTCATCGTCGTCGCCGTTAATTTGTACGTCATGTGGGGCTCCTCTATCTCTTGGTCTTGGCCCGCTTGGCGTGACCCTTGGTGACGTTCTTGAGCTTGCGCTTCTTCGTCTTTGCCGGGTCGTCCTCGCCGGTCGAGGCCTTGGCCTTGCCCTTGTTCTCTTCGCGGCCAAGCACGTGGTTGAGCACATGCATCGAGCGCTCCTTCTCCGTCTTCTCGGCGCCCGTGACGCTCAAAAACTTGTTGCGCTTGCCCGTCTGCTTGCGCTCCGCCTCGCCCGTGCGCATCTTGTCGAACTTTCCCATGGACGCGGTCGAGAACTGAACCTTCTGAAGCGCCGCCTTCGTGCCCTCCTTGCCGCGCTGCTTCATCTTCTTGTCGGACGTGTTGAGCATCTCGACGGGAATGCCGACCGGCGTCGCCTTGGGCACCGGCACCGACGGCTGCATGCCACCGGCGCGCTTGACGTTGGCGGCCTGGTTGCGCAGGTTCTTCTGCACGCGCTCGTTCTTGGCCTGCTTGCGTTCGGTCCACGGGTCGGCGAACGGGTCGTCGTTCTTCTTGACGGGCACCGCCCAGTCCTGCATGTCGTCGTTCGCGCGCTTGTAGCCCCAGCGCGGCGCCCACGCCTGCTTGGCTTCGTCCCAGACCATGCGGTCCTTCTTCTTGTTGTCGACGCCCTTCTCGCGCGCATACTTTTCCCAGCGCGTCTCCGGCTTGGGCTTGGGCAGCGGCTTCTCACGCGGAATGACCGTCGTGCCCGTCGGCAGCTGCGCCATCGGGCCCATGTCAGTCATCTGACGCGGCAGCTCAAAGATCTGGTTGATGAGCAGCTGGACGTTGTCGCGCGCGCTCGCCTTGAGCTCCTTCTCGTCCGATGCGTTCTTGACACTGAACGGGTGCGTGTCGAAGGCAGCAAGGTTGCCGAGGTCGTAGCTCAGATCGTCGGCCTTGGCGACGACGCTGCTGCGCGCGCCCTCCGAGTAGGCGGCCGGCGCGATCTCCGCTGCTTTGATGGCCATAACTTGGACTTTGGCAACTTGTAAGCGCCACCGAAATCGCCAACCCAAATCGATTGGTCCAAACTCAGAGGGTTAAAAATAGAAAACCTCTGGTATAACATACTTTTTCCCATCAAGTATTGAAGTCTATGCAAATAGAGAGGTATTCGACGACTGCAATGGATAAAAACACCCAGCAGCGCGCGTCCAAGTGCAGCTGGTGACACACCGGCAAGCGACTCGGCAAGTGACTCGGCAAGCGTGGTGGTGGAAGGATTTCTACGTAATAGTTTAGGTTCAATACCAAGCTCGAGTGGCTGCGGCCAAAGGGTATCTGTGCCAGGTAGAATGCAACTGGACCTGCGGTTATATACGTAGTGGGTCTCTTGGGCGACCCTGATAGCGTGGCAGGCACAGAGGAGCGTTGACATTCCTTCCCGTGCGGTCGACCGATCTACTCCATTGGAAAGCTTGACGACTAGTAGGCTAGCGTTGGTTCAACGCACCCAGCAAGTGAAAAGGTGCGAGGTAGCTCGATCCCACAGACTTCAACTATAAATCTGTAGTCAATCAATCCATTGGCTCTCATTCGATTGACCAAGCAGCTTGACAGCGTAGAGGTACGCTAGACCACTAACTAGACCAAGGGTCATTCGATGCTAGCTCTTTCGAGACTCTAAACTAGACACTGGAAAAGATAAAAAGTTGGCCGTCGAAATGAGTTTCAGAGCGCTCACGAAGCGTGTCGCACAGCTGTCTTCCTCGGCCGTGCCACAGCCGCACGGCGACGTTAGCTGGCGACGTTGCCGACAAGATCAACGCGATCATTACACGTATTGACCTTGTAATTCTACGTCGATGCATCCAGCAGCTGTCCTGGCACGAGCGCATTTCGCGGGTGGACTAAATTGCGTGTTTTAAAGCGGCCATGTTTTGCACCTGGGATCTGTGGCACCACATTTCCGATCGACCGGAACAAGCCGAAGCGAGATGAGCCGCCACCGCAACTTCCGCAACCGCGCCTACTCGTACGACGACGAAGGTACTAGCTGCCAGCACTCGCCAGCCATGACGCCACGTCGGCCATGTAGAGTACGATGAGGACTACTATGACGAGGAGCCGTACTCGCCCAACTCGCGTAAGATCGCAGCATGCTCGTGCCCGTACTAGCGCGACGCCGTAGAGGCCCACGTGTACCGGCGCGACTCGCCGACCGAGTCTGTCTTCTCGTTCCTCGAGCAGCAGCCCAAGGACGCCGAGGCCTTTGACGACTCGGGTACATGTTGCACCGCGAAATCCTGTCGACAACATGGCCGCCTCCTAGAGCTCATCCAGCCGATCCTGGACCAGATCAAGCGCACGTTCGACGTCGGCGTCATGCCGCATGCGACGCTCGTCGAGCAAGTGCGCAGCAACAACTACGACGTCGACAAGACGGTGATCGCGCTCATGGAGCTCAAGAAGAAGACGACGTCCATGACGGCAGGTACGCGACCCTTCCTCCATGTCGTCTGCATGCCGCAAGGCCTCCTAACGATATCTGTACAGTCGCGAGCCTGCCCAAGCAGATTGTGATTCCGCGCCTCGAGACGCTCGTCCTTGATGAGCCCAAAGCCAAGGCCGTACCAGGTAACCCCATCGCCCAGCGCATCCATCGCTCATTGCATGGACGACGTAGCGCCCAAGAAGGTCGAGGCGCAACCGGTGGTCTCTGCCTCGAACGCAGCGCTGGTTGGCTACCAGCTCACGCCGACGGAGCGCGCGGCGTTCGAGAAGGCGGAGAAGGCGAGCCAGGACAAGTGTCTTGGCGCCATGACGGCCGACGTCGACGCCAAGCACAAGATCAGCATGGTCGTGATCGGGCACGTGGACGCGGGCAAGAGCACGATCACGGGCCACCTCCTCTTCAGCCTCGGCTACGTGAGCAAGCAGGTCATGCACAAGTACGAGAAGCAGTCGCGCGAGGCCGGCAAGTCGTCGTTTGCGTTTGCGTGGGTCATGGACGCCGACGAGGAAGAGGTACCTAAATCTTACCCCGGGGCACCGTATATGGATACCACTATGTGTTGGGTAGCGCCTTCGCGGTGTCACCATGGACGTGGGTACGTCGTACTTTCAGACATCGACCAAGCACGTGACGCTGCTGGATGCACCGGGGCACCGCGACTTTATCCCCAAGATGATTGCCGGCGCGTCGCAAGCCGATGTCGCCGTCCTTGTCGTACCCGCGTCGACGGGCGAGTTTGAAGGCGCGTTCATGAAGGACGGCCAAACCAAGGAGCACACGCTGCTCGTGCGCAGCCTCGGCGTGACGCAGCTCATCGTCGCTGTCAACAAGATGGATTCGGTACGGTCTCCTCGACGTCGCCTTCTTATGCTTCGTAGATCAACTGGGCGAAAGACCGCTTTGACTTCATCGTCGAGACCCTCACGGCGTTCCTCCAGCAGTCGGGCTTCAAACTCGACCAGTTGCGGTAGTGTCCGATTTTTTTGTATTTTTTCACATTTTGAGGTAGTTTTGTGCCGGTGAGCGGTCTCTCGGGTGGGAACCTCATTGCGCCGCTGCCCGCGACCGACTGCCCGTGGTACAAGGGCCCGACGCTCGTGGGGGCCATCGGTACATTTTGCATGCTTCATGGAGCCGAATCCCACGACACTGTTTCGTAGATGGCTTTTACCCGCCGCAGCGCCCGATCACCAAGCCGTTCCGCATGGGGATTTCGGACATTTCCAAGTCGATGAGCCTCGGGCAGACGGTGTCGGGCCGCATCTACGCGGGCGCCGTCTCGACTGGCGACACGGTGCGTTTGCCGCAATGTATCCCGCCGACGCCTCACCTCGCGTAGCTGCTCTTGATGCCGGGTGGTCTCCGTCTCACAGTCAAGGGTAGCTATCTTAGTATCGTGTGGCACTGAATTTGTGGCTAGGGATGGAGCAGAACGGCGGGTCGATTCTCATGGCGTCGGCTGGCGACAATGTCGATTTGGGCGTCACCGGCATTGATCCAAGTGCACTGAGGTTCGATCCTTTCGTCTGTTTTCCGAAATCAGCACCTTTTGATTGATGTAGCGTCGGCAACATTCTCTGCTCGGTCGCGTCGCCCATCAAGGTATTCAATCCTCTCCGTTGATAATCTACAGTAGCAAGAGACATATTGCGTAGCTCGTGCGCCGGTTCGAGGCGCAGATCATGACGATGCCGGGGGTCGAGGTGCCGCTTGTGAAGGGCGCGTACATGACGTTCCACATCCACAGCATCGACGAGCCCGTCAACATTACGCGGCTCGTGAGCCTTTTGAAAAAGTCGGGCGAAGTCGAAAAGAAGAAGCCGCGCTGCATCACGCGCAACTGCTCGGCTGTCGTGCAAATCACGTGCACGCGGCCCATTTGCCTCGAGCTCTTTGCCGACTTTCGCCAGCTCGGCCGCTTTACACTGCGCGATCGTGGTGCGACGCTCGCCGCCGGCATCATCACCGAGATCCTCGCCTAAGAAAGTCTTCGCTCCGTCGTGGTTCAATACAACAACAGCCTGCATCCATGCGCGTCCTCGCACCTTCGGACAGAGGCAGGAAGGGATACATAGCACAGAGGGAGCAGCAGAGACCATTGGTGGTCGCTTCTCGGTGCGACCGGTTGCAAGGCTTGTGCCGGCTAGATCGGAACCTCGGCCTTGGATGCAAGCTTGGCACTGGCGACTGCAGGCGTACTGGCTGGTCGAAACAGTCCTCGCACCAACTCTCGATCTCGAGGCTAGCCACAGTCGGTACACGATTCCGTCAACCGACTTCCACGAAGACCGGGCGGGCTTATCGCTGGTCTGCAACCCAAGAGCAAGGCCGCCATGCAGTTGACGCGGCCTCAGTCATCGCTTTCCTCGATGTCATCTCACCAAAATGGAATTGTTGAGCACCATCGTTCGTCGGCCAGAGCTGATCCGAGCCCACCGCTGTCTGCAGCGAGCGGCGCGCTGAGCTCTTCCGATGACGAGCGTCTCGGCGTCTCTATCGGAGGCCACGCACTCGACCACCGCACCGAGGAGAGTGGTCGGGAGCTTCATGCCCGTGGTTGCGCTTGAGGCGGCGGGTGCTGTTTGACCCTTGACTGTATTATAATACATCGCGTTTATCTGCATACAATATACAAGCTATAAAATACAAAGATGCAATCCCATCGTGGATTGGTCCGTTTTTAGAATCACAGGTCGTGACGTGGCGGCCTCACGTGCATGCCTCCACGTTGTTGCAGTTACTACTGTATGCACTGGTGCGTTGCAGCAACACTGGGCGGCTGTCGTGTGGCACCCATTGGGCCCAGACCTCGCCGAGTGGCCAAGGAAGGTTCAAGGCTCCTCTCACGACCTTCAAGATGGAAGGATTCCGTCGCTGGATCGGCGCGTGGCGATCAAGGACTCGCGCAACGTGGCGTCCCGGCGGGGCATCGGTGTGAGACACCGATCCCTCAAGGCTTTGAAGCCAATCCAATGCTAGATACATCGGCACGAGCTTTCAGCACTGGTTGTCGTTGTCGTTGTTGGGGAAACACGGTCACATCTCCGCCTCGAGCGTCGAGTCGGTCGGGTCGACGTCCAGACACTTGTTGGTGTGCATCGAGTGCTTGATGCGGCCCTTGTCCATCAACCGCGTTTGGTTCATGTTGTCGAAGTTGCCACGTACGTGTGCAAGCCAAGTTTGGCACCGTCACGGAAGCCGTCGAGGCACTGACCGTTGGACATGCACTTGATGTAGACGTCCTTGAATTCGAAGAGCTCGTTGAGGTTCTGGCGCGCCGTGCAGGCGTAGAGTCTCGTATACTCTTCCGGGAGCTTACGGGAGCTTCTTGCCCTTGCACGTCTGGATATGCACGGACTGGGTCGTCGCGCCCGGGCACTTGTCAATGTACTGCACGCTGCCGGCTTCAACGCGGAGAACGCGGGCCAGGACAAGTCCTTAAAATAACAGGCCCGACGAGCTAGATCCTATTACTGTACACTAGTAACTCCATCGCCACGAATGTCCAGGAAGGGGATCCACAACAAAACCTCAATCCAAGCACGCTGGACATGAGCGAGGGCGTCGACACACGCAGTCCCTACGACTGCAATACTTGAATAACACACATAAGTATGTTTTAACGGCGTTGGATCTCCTCGAGACATGTCGTCGTTCAATGCGTCGGTTTCGTTTGGTACTGCAGGTTTTACGAGGCTCAAGATAGACTTTTAACCGTTTTCAGCGCCATCTTTCTCCTCCATTCTCGTCACTTTCCATTCCTCCATTCTCGTCACTTTCCATTCAAGAAAGTTGGGAATGCTGCAAAGGTTGCACTCGTACGCGCTTGGGCTTGCTTCGTTCGCCGTCGTGCTCGTCGTGCTCTACTGCGACTTGACAGCTTCGATGACGATGCTCCAGATCCTCTTTGGCGTCGACAACACGCAGGTCGGCACGTACCAGTACGACGCACCGACGATCCCGCGCTACCTTCGCATGCACATGGCTGACCCGACACGCCAAGCGAACGAGATTCGCTCGATGCTAGCGTCAGGAAGCCACATCATGTACATGGAGCCCGACCGCGAGAACGCGTCCGAGTATACCATGCTCGCAGGCAACTGCTCGACGTACCAGCCGAGCGACCGCCTCTACAACGAGTCGCACCTTCTGCCGGTGCTCCAGCGCGTGCTTCAGAGTCTCTCGAGCCCGATCGACTTGTATGGGGCAACGCACGCCGTGCTCATCGACTGCGACTACACGGGGCGGGTGTTCCAAGACACGTCCATCTTCAAGGCCTACCTCGTCGACGTTAACCTCGTCAACATGTCATCGATCGTGCTGCAAACCATGGTGGCCGAGCGCTCATCGACGCACCTCCAGACGCACGTTGGTCCCGCGATCGTCTCGACCGTGCCCATGAAATCGTTCTACGAACTCCCGCCTATCCAAGACCCTGTTGGGTTTCAATTTGGTCTCAACGCGACAAGCGCATCGAGCTACCACACCGCTGTCTCCTTCTACTTTCCATACGAGAACGCAACGCCTTTCCACGAGATGCACATCACGGAAACACTGCCGAGCAACCAGTGGGCCGCGACCGTCGTGGGCACCAACGAATCGCTCGTTATCAATGGCTACTCGGGTAGAACGACAATCCTTTCCAGCAAAATGTAAAGAAGATGGACTAGGCTACTACCGCAACAGCAACAACGACCAAGTCAACTACATCCGGTATGTGATTGCCATGTCGGGCAACCCGGTGCGGGACTTTGTCGTCGACCTCTTCGTCTCGCTCGGACATACAAAAGACTCGTGGGCGTGGGTGCAAGGCTTGGTCATCCTCACGATCAGCATCCGCATTGCCTTCACGATCCTCGTAGCAGCGGTCGTCTCGGCACGCTACTTTCTCGCGACACAGTCGATTTGGTTTCCCGATGTCTTTACGACCATCAAGCGCTACATCCGCATTCGGGCCTTCCTCTTCGTCGTTGCCTTGGTGATTGACCGCTTCTGGGCGCTCGAAGAGTATGTGCTCACGACAACGTTCGTCCGCTACAACCTCCTCCCGATGTTTGTGCTGGGCGCCAACGTGCGCTCGGACTTTCTCACTCTCTTTATTGTCTGGACCGACCTCTGGGCGACCGCCCTGCATCTTTCGCTGCCTCCGTTCGTGCCTGTCGCTTTGTACTTTGTCTGCTTTGGCTACAGCAACGACGTGGTCCAGCTGGTGACGTCCAAGGCGCTGGAGGAGGACGTGCTTGCGTACGTGACCGAGCTCTACACGCGCAACCTCGTCGACTTTACCGAGACGGGTATGAATCTCTGGACGTACTTTGCGTTGGACGCGGCGACGCCACAGCAGTGGTTCATGCTGCGCGAGTTTACGTGGTTTTTTGCTCCGTGCATTGGCATCGTCGCCGTGCTTTTGGCGTGGAAAGGGCTGTCGCTCGTGCATCAACACTGCTGCGACAAGCGATCGCGGCGCGTCCAGATCTACCAAGACGCAGCCGTGGCTACCTATACGGCCAGCGCCATGGAGCTCGCCTCGATGCCTTGCATCCCAGAGCATTTCTTAGACCATTTTTTGCCGAGCGAAGACGGGCTGCCCGTTGCGGGGCTTGTCACGAAGCGGCTGCAGCCCATTCACATGGGACCCGACTCGTTTCAAATCGACCACGAGTTTCTCTGGGGCGCGGGCTGGGTCATCTTGCATGGTATCTACGTGGTGCGCCAAGACGACCTGCCGCGGATCTTCACCAACGTCGTCTTCCAGGCGAGCATCTTCAAGGTCCACTGCTGCCTCCTCGCGACGCGACCGGGCCCCCCCTGTCGCGTCATCTTGGAACCGGACCTCACGACGCTGCCGTATTGGAACCTTTCGTGGCGCAACCTCAGCCATCTCTCGCTGCGGTCGGCCTCCGTCTTGCTTTCGAAAAAGGCGGGAAACGAAGAGCCTTCGAGCAGTACGAAGGGCCGCTTCGAGTCGGCCAAGCGCAGGACGCTCACCCAGCGCCTGAGCACCAAGAAGAACATGTATGCATAACTACATAATATCCGTTTCAGACGTCGCGTTGTCGATCATCCCATCACACCCAAGCATTGCCACGTCGCATTGGGACCAAATCCAGCGACCAGCTCGAGCTAGGACCGTGCTGAACATCACAGGACAAGCTGTGAGCATCGGCCTTGTCGGCTCTCCAGACGGGCGCCGGGACGACAAGCAAGACGCCTTCAAGCAGAACGACGTGCATATCGGTCGTCGCACCCTCAAATTTCACTGTTTGTCGCTGGACGGACATGTTGTTTGGTGTGTCCTTTTCCAGGAACGATAATGACAGTTTGAGCTACTCGCCGTCGTCTTCGTCGTCTTCCTCGTCGGGCGCGGGATCCTCTTGTGCGCTCTCTTCGTGCGTCGCATCACTGTCGCCGTTGTCCTCCGACTCGGTCGTCGGGATGACCGCCGTCTTGATCGACGAGCCATCAATGTTGCGGTGCTTGAGGACGCCGGTGGTGTACGCGTCCATGACGTTGTTTTCGCGCGCGAGCTTTTCGCCACCGTAGATGACGCGCTCGAGGAGCTTCTTCATCTTGGGCACGTGCGCCGCCGCCGATGCATCGAGCGTCGACTTGCCGTGTGCGCAGAGGATCTGGAGTTTGCGCGTGCCGCCCTGGACTTCAAGCATGATCTTGAGGATACGTTGGCTGTGGCTACGGAAATGCGCCTCAAAGAACGGCATCGCTCCGAGAAGGTTCTCGATGAAGCCACTCGCATGCTTGAGGACGGTTGCAATGATCTAATTTGCTCCGTGAATACAACTAGACGTTGCCACAGAGTTGTGTCGTACCGGGCCCGATTGGAAGCTCTTGGTCAAGCCGACGAGAAATTTGAAGAGGAGCGCAGCTTGCGTGAGGTAGTGCAATACCACGGGCACGTCGTTGGCACCCGGTGAAAAGTCCAAGCGCGACGTGGCCTGCACGAGCGTCTCACAGCACGCACGGAGGTGTACGCCGACCGTCTTCTTGTCTAGTTTCATTTCAGCAACGGGAATAATTCAAGACTCCAAAACGTACTCAGCGTTGGGTACGTCTCGGCGGCAGCCGATGGGTGCTCAAGAAGGTTGCCGAAACCGTGAATTGCGAGCTCTTGGATCGCATCGAGTGGCTGCCCCGAGTTGTCCAAGAAGGCGTGAAGCACCATCGAGACATCGCTCGGCTTGTAGTTGGCCTTGGCGCTGGCCCACCAATTCTTCTTGAGCATATCGTGGGCGAGTTCCCCAAGACGGTAGTCGCCGTCTTTGTTCCCTTTCGAGGACGAGAAAAGGACTCCTTGCGGTTGTCGACCACGGCCTTGCGACTTCTTGAGCGCCTCGAGCGTCGCAAGCGCCCGTACAAAGTGCAGCCCGACCTCCAAGTCGTCTTCGATTGCACTCGACTGCTGAAGCTCAAAGAGCACGCCCATCATAGCCTTGATGGCCTATACGCGCTGATGAGATGGCTGTACGCATTACGAGATATATGCATGGTACACACCTGGAATGCACTGCTTCCGGTCATTGGCTGGGGCAAGATGAGGTCCATGAGAACGTCGATTTGGACTTGCGGTGCCTCTTGCTGGCGAAACACGTCACTGCTGCCGAGGAGGTCGATGCACTGGAGGTACATGATGACGACCTGTCGTAAACTTTCGTCCGCGTCCACGTCCGTGTCGATGGACGCCAGCGCCCAGCGCGCATTGTCTTGACAGCGGCGAGCTTGGGCTGCAAATGCGCCGAGAAGAGCTCCAATCCGCGCTCGTGCTCGATCACTCGGTGCTCGAGGATTGGGCGGGATCGGTGCGTCACGGCGCCGGCCCAGAACCCCGGCGACGCGTGCACTTTGGCCACCGACGTCTTCAAAAACTCTTTGAAGTGCGAGAGGAGAAACACAAGCGACGGTGGGTCAATGCAGCCTTGGTCTTCTTGGGTATCAGGAAGGATGCTCATGACGCTGGGGTGCAATGGCGCCAGCGAGCGCAGTACGAGCTTGAGCTTGGCCTGCGACGCCGTCGCACTCACCGACTGTTTTCCTTTGCCCTTCTTGGTCGTCGCAGCAAGCGTCTTTTGGCTCTCCTTCGTGCCCGCGCGGTCAGCGATGGTCGTCACATCGACACCTGGTGGCACCCACGTGTTCGGCGGGAGGTTGGTCACGATCTCAAGCAGCATCGACTCGAACTGCACTGCGTTCTCGAGGCGTGCCATGACTTTGGGCCGCAGCGTCACATCGGCGCAAAAGCAGTTGAGGAGATCGCGGCACCAGTTGACGGCGTACCAGAGGCAGAGGCAGATCGCTTCTTGCACGGGGGTCTTTAGCTCGTT
Source organism: Saprolegnia parasitica CBS 223.65 (assembly GCF_000151545.1). NCBI lineage: Eukaryota > Oomycota > Saprolegniomycetes > Saprolegniales > Saprolegniaceae > Saprolegnia > Saprolegnia parasitica. Next base: position 721,518 of record NW_012156401.1, on the reverse strand, counting down.
GACGTCTGACAGGATGCTCTTCCTAGTAGGGGCGTTTAAAGGGAAGCAATAAGGAGCGTGACGTACTCCATGAGCATGATGGGGCACACCAGCACCGTGCCAATGCTTTCGAGGCCATCGAGCCGCTTGGAACAAGAGACGACGAGGTGCAGGAGGTTGCAGAGGTACACCAGGTGCTCCTTGTCGGACGTATCGCTGGACGCAATCAGATTCATCAAGTCCAGATAGACGAGTGACTAGCATTGGGCATGAAGATATGGCCCATATGAGAGCCTTCTACCTGGCTGTTGAGGATCGCCCAGAGCTCGGTCCGGAACGCACCCCCCATGACGGCGAGCTTGTAGTCGCCGTTCCGGTGGCGCGAGACTTCGAAATTGGGCAAAAATTCAGTCGCGAGGACGTCCGAGTAGCAGTCCGAGATGACTTGGATCGCAGTCGTGTTTTGCGGAATCCGGCACACGAGGTGGTTGAGCTCCGCGTACATGAAAGCGAGGCACTTGGGCTGCTTCCGACACGCGTCCCGCAGCGCCTCCATACCATCTCGCAGTTTGCGCACAAACAGCTGCTGCATCGGCGACTCGTAGCTATTGTCTTCGGTGCTCTCGATCGAGCTCGCTTCGGCGCCTTTGATGATCTCTTCTTCAATGACACAAATGTACCCAATCATGCCGAGCTTCCGGTACTGGTTGTCTTGGTGGTAGAGCTGCTTGCGGATTGTGATCGCAAGGTCTGCGTCGGTCGTCCCACCGACGTGCACGAGCAGCTGGTATACGTAGCGACACTGCTCGACCGTGAACGTATCAATGTAGTCGAGGAGCTGCTTGAGGAGCGGAAGGAATGTCGCGAGGCAGCCCGGCGCGTGGTCGAGCAGCGCCAAGAGCGTCTCCAAGCCCGAATCCACCGTCTTGGGCGACGCCGTCACGCAGAACCCGAGCACGGTCGTGACCATCTAGTTTAATACATCTCTTTCAACCATTTTGGATGCATATGATCAGAGTAACCTCGGATTGGTACGTGTAGGCGTGCTGTGGCCGGCCGCTGGCTTCGTGGAAGAGCAGCTGCAGCACGTAGCTGCCCATGTCGCGCGCATGGGCGTCGGGCGATGTGAAGAAGACGTGGAGGAGCTGCAGGAGGTTCTTGAAGAACGGTTCGAGTGCCCCGAGGCGTCCGACAATGGCGGCCCGGAGAAGCTCCTTTGTGAACAGCCCCGAGACGACCTTCTTTTTGAGAATGCTCTCAACCTTGGGGCGGACATGCAGGAGCGTATGGAGCCCAAGAAGGCCCCAGATGTCGAGGAGGAAGTGGTGCTCGGCCGTCTTGATGCTGGTCACCATCTTGAGAAACGCGTTCATAAAGTCGGTTCGGAACGTCATGCCCTGGACAAACTGCTGCAGAAGGAGCGCTTCGTCATTTGCAGTCGTCTCTTGGAGCGACGACGTGATGCATTGGCTGAGCTTCTCCCGCATTTGACTGAGGATCACGACGATGTTGTCGGGCGACGACGCTTGCACGAGGAAGCGTACGAGGGCGGGAGGTCCTCGACCGACGACGACGAGAGCCGATTGAGGATGCTCGCGACCACGTCCTCAAGCTGGTACGCGGGAATGTTAAAGTTGCTGAGGGCCTCGACGGCCGCAACAACCAACGTCGACTCGCTGCTAATGATCTCGAGGAGCGCGTCCACCGCCATCTACACGCAAAGGATCGTCTTATGGCATCTTCCTCATGATATTGTACCGAGAAGTCGGTGTCGGGCACGAGCTCGGGAAGGATGTGGATGATGTCCTTCTGGAGCGACGTGGGAAAAGTCGGCAGCGTCCCGACGAACTTTTGGACGAGCTCGGACGGCGCAGAGATGTACTCGATCCAGCGGATATGGCGCAGGATGAGGCCACAGACCGCCGACGACATGATCGACGTCTCGAGTTGGTGCGCATGCTCGCTGAGCACCTCGAGGAGGAGGTCGATGAGCGGCGTCTGGATCGCATCGAGGCGCAAGAGGATGCGGATGAAGCTGTCGCTGTCGTCGTACACGGTCAACATGCGCTGGAGCGTCTCGGGTGCGCCCGTGAGGGCCTCCAAGTCGCGGAGCGCGGCTTCCGGCGCGACGCTCTTGACCGCCCGCTCGACGGCCGTCGCCGCTTCCTCGCCCGACGACGAGCCGACAAACATGGACATGTCCCCGCTGGGAAGCTCCTGCGCTTGCTCCTTCTCGGCCCAGAAGGCTTCCCATGCTCCTTCCATGCCTTGGCGCTGGCCCATGCTTCGGCGTCGGTCCATCTCGGCGCCGGACCCCACGGTAGAATATTCGCGCGAATATCCACCAACACGAACACACTATTCCGTGTCAGTATATATTGCACGTAAATCGTGTATTAAATATTGGAGTACACAGAAATAATGTATGACTCTTGTGTGACTGCGCTTGCAGGCGCAACCGCGACGTTGGTACATACGGACGAGCATGCTGGGTACAGTTGAGAACACACTCTCACGAGCTGAGGGACTCGGCAAAACAAAACTCGATTCCTCTGCTGTGCCCAGCATATATTCAATCGTCCACATGAGCGCGCTGTGGTATGCCAATATTTCATGGCGCTCGAATATCGAAGCGCGATTGCGCGGGGAAACGGCAGGTATCCGGACGAAATCCGGTCGTTTCACCGGGTTTCCGGATACGAACAACGTGAAAACGACCTGGGTGATTGATTTAGAAGGAAGCCGCAGAAGCCGGACGATCGACGACGCATGAACCAGCTTCGGCGGCTCGCGAGCTACGTCGTGGACAGCAGCCAGCACCTCAAGCCGACGCTCAAGCACATGGAGCCTAGCTACAAGCACCTCGACCTGACGTATGTGTCCCCGCGCGTCCTCGTGGGCGGGCGGCCGGTCGACGGGCCGACGGACAAGAAGGCGTGCGTCAACAACGCGGTCGAGCTTAAGATGTACCTCGAAGACGAGCATGCGAACCGGTACTTGATCTTCAACCTCTGCGACGACGAGGTTGCAGCGATTTCGCCGCAGACGCTCGAGTTTTCTTGGGAGCGCGACGGCGGCCTGCGGACGTACACGCCGCCGTCGGACCACATCTTTCGCATCTGCTACGCCATCTTTGCGTGGCTCGCGCTCGATCCCGAGAACGTCGCCGTCATTTACTGCCACAACGGCAAGACGCGCAGCGGCGTCGTCGTCGCGTGCTACTTTCTCTTCTCGCGGCTCGTCGACGACCCAATGACGGCCCTCGCGCAGTTTTACCAAAAACGGCTTGGCATCGAGACGCTCACGCCCGACTACGTGCGCCGCAGCATGCCTGTCTCCATCCAGCGGTACGATATTGTCTCTTCCTCGAGCCTAATGCATATATGCTCTCTTCGTAGCTTTGTCACCAACTTTGGCTCGATCATGGAGCACCAAGCGATCCCGAATCCGGACCCGCTTTTGCTCAAGGCCATCATGTTTCGCGCGCTACCCGTCGAGCTCCAGCCGCTCATTCAGATCTGGGACGACTGGCACCTCATCTTCTCCAACGCCAAGGACGCCGTGAGCGACCACGTGCCGCCGGTCGTCGACTGGAACCCCGAAGATGGCTTCCTCGCCATCTTATGGGACGGCGGCATCCCGCTCGACGGCGGCTTCTCCATCTTGTGCTCGTTTGGCGACGACGGCGACGCCGAGATGGACGCAACGTCGCGCGTCCTCTTCCGGTACATGGACTCGACATGGTTTCTCTCGCCGGGCCTCGTCACCCTCAAGAAGGCCAACCTCGACATGATGAAGCAGTACGAGCACGGCTTTGAGGACGAAAACTTCTCGGTCGACATGGTCTTCCACAACAGCAACGTCCCGCCACGGCTCATCGTGCCCGTCGACTATACCGGCAACTACGCAGTCAAACAAGGCATCGTCGAGATCGCGGCCAAGCACGCGGTGGCCCCCGATCCGTCCATGTACCTCAACTTTGTCAAGACCGGTTTTGACGCGACCGCGTCGACGTATGCGCTCCAGCGCGCGCAGAATGCACCCAATCTGGCACTCGACATCTTGCACTCGGAGGCGCTGACGACCATCTTTACGCGGCTGCCGCCGAGCCCGACGTCGCGCGACGAGAGCCTTAGTCAGCCGGTGCACGAAGACAGCATCAAACCCTCGTCGCTCTTTGCGTCGTCAACTCCGCACAAAGCGTCGCATTCGGAAGCACATCGGAGAGCCTCGTCGTCGTCGTCGTCGTCGACCTCGCCGCGTGCGGAAACGCTGGTCGTGACGCCGCCCAAAGGGTTTTCGGTGCCGCGCGCGACCGAACCGAGCCCGTCGTCGCGCCGATCGAGCGCGTCGTCGAGCTACCACGACGCCGAGCCTGACGGCGACTCGGTTTGCGTGCTCTGCCACGAAGAAGACTATGTGCTCCGACCACAGTTGGTCCGCTGCTGCGGGTGCCAAAAGTGCTTCCACACAAGCTGCGCGGGCTTGAAGAAGGTGCCGTTCGGACTCACAACGATGAGCGACCGCACCAACCACGCGGCGTACATGAAGAAGTTCTTCCACGGCTGGCGCTGCACCGCCTGTGCGGCCGCATCCTCACCATCACGGGCACCGACAACGGGGGGGTTCCTCACCGAGCCAAAGAGCCCCAACCACGACAAGTACGAACAGCTCAAGGAGCTTCTGTCGGCCAAAGGCATCTCAATGGACGACCTCTTGCGCGCTGCCGACGCCAACCTCGTCAAACCACCGTCAGACGGCCACGACAGGACGACGAATGACGCGCTGGACGTCACGGACAAGTACAAACGCATGGTCGACATGGGTGTACCCCTCGCCGCTGCGCAGAACGGGATGCTGCGCGACGGGCTCGACCCGGCGTTGCTCTACGGATACACGGCACCGCCGGTCGTCGCACCGGCCGCTGCCCTAGCCGAGCCCGTGCTCATGCTGCGCGACGCAATCCAGTTTGAGGGCTACTTTACAATGCTCTCGAAAGGCATCTCGAAAGACGCGGTCAAGCACAAGATGCGCATGTGCGGCTTGAACCCCAAGATCCTCGACCTCGACCCAAAGGCATCGTACCTTGAAGTCAAGAGCCAGATCGAAGCGCTCCAAGCCGAAGTTATTTATCCGAGCGGGTCGCCGCCCAAACCGTCGTCGGCCAAGTCCCCACCAAAGTCGGCCCCCGCGACGTTCGTTGTCCCTGACAAGGCATCGACCGATTCGTCAACAAGCACAGCAACATCGGCGACGACGACCATGGTAGCGCCGGCAGCGGCTGTGGACGCACCCGCTGCTCTGCCACCATCCAAAGAGACTGCGGAGGCACCGAATCCCGCGGCAGCTGCGTCGGAGCAGCAACCGGCGGCAAGCGATGGCCCTCTGCGCCTGCGAGACGATGCGACCTATGGCAAGTACTTCAAGATGCTCAAGATGAACATCCCAGAAGGCGCCGTGCGACAAAAGATGATTGAACACGGCGTCAACGTCAAGGCTCTCGAGCTCGGGCCAGACGGCTGTGTCGACGACCTCGATGCTCCCCCAGCCAAGGTATTATTGAAGGACGATGCGACGTACGGCAAGTACTTCAAGATGCTCAAGATGAATATCCCAGAGGGCGCTGTGCGACAAAAGATGCTGGAACACGGCGTCAACCCCAAGGCACTGGAGCTCGGACCGGACGCGAGCGTGGATGACCTCAACGCTCCTCCACCAAAAGTCCTACTAAAGGACGACCCGACGTACGCCAAGTACTTTAAAATGCTCAAGATGAACATCCCGGAAGGCGCGGTGCGACAGAAAATGATTGAGCACGGTGTCAACATCAAGGCGCTTGACCTCGGGCCCGACGGCTGTGTTGACGATCTCGTCGTCAAGGTTCTCCTCAAGGACGACCCGACGTACGCCAAGTACTTCAAGATGCTCAAGATGAACATCCCGGAAGGCGCGGTGCGGCAAAAGATGCTGGAACACGGTGTCAACCCACGGGCATTGGAGCTCGGGCCGGACGCCTACGTGTCGCAGCTCGACGCCAACAACAACACGAGCGATGCGCCGCCGCCTGCGCCCAAGAAGCCCGCGCGCCGCAAGAAGCTCTTTTGGCAGCCGATCCCGGATGACCGACTCAAGAGCGGTCATCAGTCAACGATCTGGGAGGCCAAGGGCGACGACGAGATTCAACTCGAGATGGACATGGACGAGATCGAGTCACTCTTCTTCGCCAAGGCCGACAGCAAGACCAAGAAAGCGGCCGCCAAGCCCCTCGCACGCAAGCAAGCCGTGACGCTCGTCGACGGCAAGCGCGCCATGAACGCTGCGATCGCACTTGCGCGCATCAAGCTCACGTATGCGCAAGTGGCCGCAGCGATTGGATCGCTTGACGCGTGCGGCTTGACGCTCGAGCAGCTCGTGACCATCAACGAGTACCTCCCGACCGACGATGAAGTCAACGTCGTGACACGCTACGCCGGCGACCCCACTGCCCTCGGCGAGGTTTGGCAACACCCGTGTATGTACCCCGGGGCTCACCCATCGTTTTGAATCTTAGGCAGAAAAGTTCTTTGCCGCGATCGCGACCGTGCCCCGGTACAGCCTCAAGATGGAGTGCCTCATCACGAAAAGCTCGTTTCAAACGCGCGTCGCCGAGATTGACGCGTCCGTCACCAACGTCACGCGCGCTTGCGATGACGTCAAAGGCAGTCGATTGCTCAAGCTCCTTCTTGGCATGGTGCTCAAGCTCGGAAACACGCTCAACGGCGGCGAAGAGACGGAGCACGCAATCCGCGGCTTCTCGGTCGACTCGCTTCTCCGCCTCGGCATCACGAAAACCGTCGACAACAAAACCACAGTGCTCCATTACCTCGTCCGCGTCATCAAAAAGAACCAGCCACTCGTTCTCGACTTCGCAAAAGAGCTCGAGCACGTGCCGTTGGCGGCGCGCGAGGCGACCGAAGCCATTGACCAAGCCCTCTCGAGTCTCTCCAGCAGCGTGCAAAAGCTAGCGGATGAGCGCGACCGCGTCAAGACCGAAGGCGTCGAGGTGTGTCTCTTCCCTTCTCTTGCCCTTTTTAACGACATGGGATAGAGCTTGCTAGCGACATACGAGGCGTCGGTGGCGGCGACCGAAGCCGATTTACGCCGACTACGGTCCGGCGTCGACCACATGAAGGCGCAGATTGCGGCCGTACTCGACTACTTTGGCGAAGATCCGGCCAAGAAACCGGCCGACTTTTTCCAAACGCTCTCGTCGTTTTGCCAGGTGCGACGCAACGTCGACTCCACTTCGACTCAGCGGCTTTTCTCTAGGCATTTGAGAAGGCCAAGACCGAAGTGCAAACAGCCGACGATGCCAAGCAGCGAGCTGACCGACTCCTCCACCGACGCACGTCGAGCAGCATCGACATGACGATTCCGTCGCGCCTCCTCGAAGAGAAAGCCGCGGGGATGCGCCAAAAAGCCATGACGTTCCGAACCAAGAGCACGAGCCTGACCGATCTATGAGAATGGCGACATGTGTGATTTCTATCTGTACGTGCTTCCATCGCACGATGCTAGGTAGACAACGAGGCTGAGGAGGAGCACGATGAGCTGGTTGCGGGCGTCCGCGGCCACCCATGTCAGTAGCGACCCCGCCCGCGCACGGTCCGAGACTTGATCGTCGTACTCATCGTCGGCGCGCCAGGGCTTGCGCATCGATGCGTCGTCGTCCTCGTCGTCGTCCTCGTCGTCGTCCTCGGGCTCGTCATACGTGGCAGCGTCGTCCGAGTCGTCGGGGACAATATCGCGGCGGCGCGATCGCGGCAGCGACAGCGGCGGCATCGCAGCGACGTCTTCCGGAACGATGGCGGCGGCCTGGCGGAGGACGTCGAGCCACTCGTTGCCGTCGTAGACGCTGTCGACGCGCAGCACCCAGCTGTCGCCAGTCGGGAGAGAAATGCGAAGGAGCACGCAGATCTGGCTGAGCTTCCGGAGCTCGACGCGCATGTCTTCTTGTGACGAGACGTCGTCGATATGGCAGTCGGAGATGACGAACGCGTCGCGAGGCTTGACACTGTCCTTGCGGCTGAAGAGTGAAAACACCACACCGTCGAGACGGCACCAGCGCCGCGACCAGCGCATCATCATCTTGCGGCGCTGGTTGTAGACGTGCACATACCCGACCTTGACGCGGTTGGCCGGCGTCAACCGGTCATAGTTTTCCTTGAGCATCGCAATTTCGTCGTGGTACGTATGGACCGAGTCGGCTTTGGCATGGTCGAGCAGGTACGGCAGCCGCTGCATCAAGCGCGCCCGCGCCGCCACCTACAATATCAATGTATCAATCTATCCGCCGACAAGAGAATCATATATCGGACATCGGGGGTGCTGTAGCCGTAAAAGAGGCTTTGGAGGGCCGTGCCGACCGCTGTCTGCGCCGCTTTCGAGAGCGTGGGGTTCGAACCACCGACCTCGATTGCACCGGCGCCGACACTCACCGAGAAGCTGCTGTCCGCGTGGACGTTGAGCAAGAGGAGCTCGCCAGCGTCGAGGCGCGGCGGCAGTGACGCAAACGCGTCACAGATGCTCTTGGTGTCGTCGAGGAGGTGCGCCGACACGAGCAGCGACGTGAGGAGGTCGCAGACACTCGCTAGCACCACCGGCGTCGCATGCACGATCGCGAGACGCTTCCGGAACGCGCCGGTCGTAAAGGCGACCGAGAAATCAGGGTCCGCGGCGACGCTGCCAAACGAGAGCCCTTTGAAGCGCAGGAGGTGGGCGCTGGCTTGGACCGGGTCAACGTACAGCCCGACCGAGTAGTTGGCGACTTGAGGAACGTTGACGCTCGACCACGTGCCGAGGAGGACTGCACCATCGCCGAGGCTGCCGGGAAAGAGCTGGCTCGAGTCCGGGTCCATGAGCGGGCCAAACGGAAGGCTTTTGCGCGGCGCGAGCACAGAGTGCGCGTCTTCTTCGGGCGCGACACCCTCATCTTCGTCGTCATCGTCGTCGTCGTCGTCATCCTCGTCATCGTCTTCGTCATCGGCTTCGTCGTCATCATCATCGTCGTCTTCGGCAATCGGTGCCATGTCGCCCGAAGGCCGAGGCACCGCAGCAGCCGTCGTGCTGCCAGTAGTATTGCCCCAGAGACACGGGAGGCGCTCGACGAGACCCCGCTTGGCGAGGACCTGGACCGAGTTGCTATCGAAGAAGAGTCCTTGCAGCGCTCGAGAGAGCGCGGGGGCAGCAAGGCACGGGTGCGAGATGCCTTTAAAGTGAAAATCGAGCAGTCCCGGCGACGGCAAGAAGGTGCAGATCATGCTTTCGCCCTTTCGCAGCGACTTGTCGATGAAGGACACGAGTTGTTCCAGTTCGTGGACCGCGGCCCCAATACGCGGGCGAACTTCATCGTGGAGCGCGGCAACAATGCCGGCGCGCGAGAGTCGCTTCCGACAAGAGAAGACGAGCGTCTTGCGCACCGGCGATCGCATGAGCGCAGCGTAAAAGCCTTGGTCGTCGATGAGACTCTGCAGCGGTGTGTCGTGAAAATGCGCCAACAAGCTGCGCGCCTCGATCGGGTCGATGTACAAGGCGACGGCTAAGATCGGCTCGTCGTTCCAGCGCACACGGCGCACGAACGGCCCAACGCCGAGGAGTACGTCGCCGGTCGCTCGGAGCTTGGCGGGAAACTGGACGGCCGAGAGGGTCTCGATCATAGGACCAAAGGTCTTGGCGGTGGCGACGGCGTCGCAGTGGCGCGGCTGCTGCCATAGCGTCTTGTCGGTCGAGATGTTGACACTGGCCTTGTCAAGGACTGCGCCCCAATGAGCCACGAACGCATCAACCCACTTGTCGCGGTCGGCTTCGTTCTCGGCGGCGAGGAAGATCTTGTCGTCACGGACGCGCAGGATGAAGCCATGCGGCTTGGGCGACTCGAAGAGACTGATCGTAATGTCTACGGCAGAGGCATGAGCGCGTAGCCTCGGCGGGCGACATACCGGCGGCGGTCGGCACGCCGCCTGTCGGGCTCACGCGGAAGTTCTCGCTGCGCTTGACACCGCGCGAGTTGAAGAAGAGCAGCGTGTCTTTGTCCAAGTAGACCTGCCGACCCTTCCACGTGTGGAACGTGCGGTCGCGCCGGAGGAGCCGGCCCTGGACGAGCCATGTGCTTGTCGCCATCCTGGGCAAGTCGCGTAATGCCAAACCGCCGTCGCCGATTGGCCGGTACGTTGACCAATCACACGCGAGACAGAAATATTCAAAGTGAGAGGTGCGTTAAATAGGTTTTTACAGGCGTGGAACATCGTTCGATGCTGTAGAGTCACTGCTTGTGATGAAATAAGCGAGTGGGGGCATGGAGGCACCATCGAAGGGATGCCATGAGGTGACGTGGACGACAAGGCGATGAAGGAGCGACGTGTGGGAGAGTCCAGCACCCTGTAACACCACTCGGCGCCGTTTTCGTCTACATTTAACGCGTTTTTTGCCAACAAGTTGGAACACTGTCAAACTCGATATTGCACCTTGCCCGTGGCACGACCATGGCGCTGCCGACGGAGCTCCAGAACCTTGTCGTGCTCCTCTTCACGTGCGGGCTCGGGCTCTGGGCAGCGCGGCTCGCGTTGCTGCTCGTCGACCTTGCAGCCATGCGCCGGTCTGTCCAGAAGCGCAACGTACAGCCTGCATTCCATATCTCCAATTGTACCTCACCGACAGGCTAGGTCATTTACCTGCCCGAGCTCGGCCCGAGGTACGTTTGTCGTGGCGTCATGGCGCCCATCTCGATCCTTTTAGCTTGTCAATTCTCGAGCAAATGACGACGCAGCGGCTCCAGCAGTATCTGCGCACGCAAGACCAAGTGAATAGCTTCCACATGACCAAGGTCGACGCGCCCTTTGACGTCGTGTCCAACAGCCTCCGCGTCACGCACGGTGCGCTGCTGCTACCGCTCGCATATTGCTATAGTGTTGTGTGGTAGAGGACGGGCGTATCGGTCTCTCGTTCGACTTTCAGGCGTCGCGCGCCGGCTGCTCGATCGAGACGTACTGGGGCGTTGACGCCACCGACTTTAACGAGACGACGCCTGCGACGGCATCCAAGCGGCCTACTCTCGCGCGCCACGTGCAGCAAGCGTGGTCGTCGTTCACGCGGCGGCGGCAAAACAGTGATGACAAGGCCGAGCGACGGGCGCTCAACTCGATGCCGTCGTCGTCGTCGCCGACCGTACCGCCGGCGCCAAGCTCGCCACCTCCGGACGATGCCATCGACTTGACGCCCATACCAGATGCGACCACTGCGACAGCACCAACGTCGGTCGCGACCACGTGGATGGACGATACGCCGGCGTCGTACCAAATGAAGTCGTCGTCGCTGCAGTACGCGTGTCGTTGTGTCGACTCGTGTCGACGATCTTGGCGTAGGTTCCCGCCCGAGAACACGGGCGCGTACCGCCTCAAGACGTACACGCTGCCGCCCGTGTTCCCATTACCGGCCGATGCGTCGGTTCTCGTTGTCGCGATTGTGTTTAAAGTGTCGGCGCCAGAGCACGTCGTCGTCGTCAGCGACGGGCGCACCGACCCGATCGTCTCGGAAACCATCTTTGTCGATGTCGCGTTGCACAAGTCCCCGAGCATTACCAAGCGCATCTATTATACACAAAGCGGTCGTGTCCATCTCGCCCACGTACGTCTTCGTTTGGATTTTCTATTCGGGACTAGACTGGACGAATCTTGTCCATGTGTAGGAGCTCTACGGTCTCAACGACTTTGTCGAGTGCTCGATTTGCCTCGAAGACCCGACGCGCGTCATCATTTTGCCGTGCCGCCACTGCTGCGTCTGTCCGACGTGCCTCAACGAGATCGAAACGTGTCCGATCTGCCGCACCAAGTTCAACGCGTACATCACGATGGACCCGGACACGTCGACGGCCCTTGCGGCCATCCTCCCGACCAGCTCGGCGATTGTCTAAGCTAAGAGCAAAAGAATATCCTGGTTCTTATTGTACGAGTGTTGTTGGTGCCACAGAGTCCTATCAACGAGTTTTTTATTACCGAGTGTAGCTCTAGAGTGATGAAGAACTGCGCATGGTAAAATGATGGTTGCTTGGCGAGCGCCCACGAGTAGAGTCGACGACAATACCGGCCTCTTGCGCTGTCTCGCAAACTTCTTCTTGCAACGCGGCAGACAAGGAAATCACGCGGACGTCGAGCGTCACGTTGGTGCACGTGGCGAGCGCCGAGAGCAAGTTCCTGACATCCTCGGTCGTCACCAGGTTGATGCTGCAGCTGATGGTGCATGGTCTTGGTGCGTGGATTTCTCTGACGGCGTCAGCCAGCATCTCAGAACTTACCACGCTGTCCTCGTCAAAGACGATACGACGCACACCAGCAGCGAGGCAGCGCCGAATCGCGTCTTGAACCATGTCCGGTCTCTCGCTCATGAAGGAATCGGAGCCTGACCACGTGATAGTCTCGAGTTTCGGCGACCGGAGGACCCACTTGAGCACAGCAGCGAAACTTGACCCAGTCCAATCGATGAAATGAAAGTCAGCGCTGCGAAGCATCAATGGACTCGTCCGCATCTGGTCAGCGTATCCAACGTTGACGTGGACGAGACGGAGGTCGGTGAGCGCCACGAGGGAAGGCAGGATGGTCTCAAAGAAGTCCAAGTTGTTGCCTGGGGCGTCGCGAAGGGTGAGCTTCTGGAGCTTCGACAGGTTGAGCAGCGGCACGAGCTCACGTAATGGCGTACCAGTTGACGTGATGCTGAGGCCGAGGTCAAGCTCCGTGAGGTGCGTCCACGCAACGCCATTTGAAATGATGGTCTCCACGACGGCAGGCGAATCTGTCAAGCACAGATTCGAGAGCGTCGATGCCGCCAGCGCCAGCGCTTTGCCGAGACCTGCGTCGCCAGTGCTGAAGCCAACGAGGCTCAAGCGTCGCGCGTGGCCCGACGCAAGCCAGCGCTCAATGATCGGCGCGGCGTCGAGTGGGTACTCTGGACTGTTGCTGCGGTGTTGGAGCTCAAGGTCCTGGACGCAGTGGGCCGGCGTCGTCATGGCTTCAAGCACGTCGACCGCATACGGAAGCTGCACGGTGTGGAGGCTCGTGCACACGCGCAGCATATGAAGGAACGCCTCCTGATGGCGTCGCCCAAACATGCGAAATGATGCGCACGTGGTGAGTTTGGTCACCTTGGCCGCCCAGTGAGCGACAAAATGAACGAAGGGCACTACGACGTCGTCACTGTCAATAGCTCCGTACGTGGGCCAGTGCATGCTGAGCGAGTAGCCGTCGACGCACACCGAGCCGAAAAGAGGCAGCGCCGTCACAAAGCGATCAATGTCGGCTTCGATGACGGCACTGAGGCGTGGCTGCGGCCAGAACGGAGTTGATTTCCACGTCTGTGTGTCTAAGAGCTCAAGAAGCGCCGCCAGCGGTGGCGTCAAAGCGGTTTTTGGCAGAGCGCAAATGAGCGACGCGACGTCTGTAGGCGATGGCGTGTACTGGACGATAGTGAAAAGGACGTCGGTGGCGTCGAGAAGCGCTCGCGTAGCCTCCATCCTTGATGCAGTCGACTCGTGCTTGGAGTCGCGGAAACGGTAATGACCATCTCGTGGATGTTTCGCGTTGAAGACCCACACTCAGGTCACTTACAAATTGTAAATGCAAGGATTGTGAGTTCCTGTCCCTACAAGTTGCACAACTGTTTATCCGGATACAGTATACTATACCCTGGCATTGAGACAACAACTAATCAACGGAGTATAAAACTGTATTTGAGCACTAAAGTGGTGACGGGCTGCGCGCAGTCCAGTAATGACTGTGCGCCAAGGGCCCGCCTTTGTAGTCGACGACGATACCAGCCTCTTGGGCTAGTTCGCCAATAAATTCTTGCAACGGGGCACAGTAGGGATACACATTTACGTCGAGCGTCACGTTGGTGCACGTTGCGAGCGCCGAGAACAAGCTTCTAATGTCCTTGGTCGTCTTCAGCTTGATGCAGCAGACGACGGTACATGGTCTTGGGGCGTGGATATCGCGCACGGCGCCAGCCAACATCTCGGAGCTCGCCATGAAGCCCTCTCGATAGACGACACGACGCACACCGGCATCGAGGCAGCGCCGGATTGCGTCTTGAACGGCGTCCGTGTCCGCTCGCATGTAAACATCGGCGCCTGACCATGTGATGGACTCGAGTGTCGGCGAGCGGAGGGCCCACTTGAGCACCGCGGCAAAGCTCCTCTTGGTCCATTTGACGTCATGAAAGTCAGCGCTGCGCAGCAGCAAAGGACTCGCGAGCATCGGTCGAGCGTGTCCGATATCGACGCAGTGAAGACGGAGGTCGGTGAGCGCCGCAAGGGAGGGCAGGAGGCTTAAAAAGCAGACGCTGTTGCCGGCTTGGACGTTTCGAAGGGTGAGATTTTGGAGCTGCGACACGTTGAGCAGTGGCACGAGCTTGCGCAGCACATTCCCCGTAGGCTTGTTGCCGAGGTCGAGGTCAAGCTCCGTGAGGTGCGTCCACGCAATGCCATTCGAAATGACAGTCTGCAAGATGGCGGGCGAATCTGTCAAGCAAAGATTCGAGAGCGTCGATGCTGCCAGCGCCAGCTCTTTCCCGAGACCCGCGTCGCCAGTCCAGAAATCAACAAGACCCAAGCGTCGCGCGTGGCCCGACGCAAGCCAGCACTCAATGATCGGCGCGGCGCCGAGTGTGTACTCTGGACTGTAGTACAAGTGTTTGAGCTCGAGGTCCTGGACGCAGTGGGCCGGCGTCGTTACGGCCTCAAGCACGTCGACCGCATACGGAAGCTGCACAGTGTGGAGGCTCGTGCACATGCGCAGCATATTGAGGAACGTCTTCCGGCTGGCCCCGTACTTTAACAACGCGGCCAAGGTCATGTGCGTCATTTTGGCGGCCCAGCGGACAACAAAATGAAAAAAATGCAGATCGTCGACGTCGTCACTGTCAATAGCTCCGTACGTGGGCCAGTGCTTGCTGAATGAGTAGTCGTCGATGCACACCGAGTTGAAAAGCGGCATCGCTGTCACAAAGCGATCAATGTCGGCCTCGCTGAAGCGACGGATGCGTGGCTGCGGCCAGAACGGATTTGTTTCCCACGGCTTGTCCGGTGTTATGAGCTCGAGAAGCGCCGCCAGCGGTGGCGTCAAAGTGGCTGGCGGCAGAGCGCGAAGGAGCGACGCGACGTCTGTAGGCGATGGCGTGTACTGGACGATAGTGAAAAGGACGTCGGTGGCGTCGAGAAGCGCTCGCTTTGCCTCCATCCTTGATACTGTCGACTTGTGCTTGAAGTCGCGGAAACGGTAATGACCATCTCGTGGCTGTGTCGAGTTGAAGACCCACACTCAGGTCATTTCCAAATTGTAAATGCAAGGATTGTGAGTTCCTGTCCCTACAACACCTCTAATTGTTGAAGTTCAATGCACACAGCCGCAATCAAGAAGGCAGAGTCCTCGTCGACATCTTTAGTCTAGCGGTATCGACACTGTTTCACCACCAGATAGACCCAGGTTCGAGTCCCGGAGAGGGTCCACTTTCTGATTGCCGCTATACAGCAGTGTGCACTAATACACTGTAGTACAACAAAAGGATGTAAAGCGAGCCGTACATGGAAAGAACGGCCATGTCACGAGAGAAAATCGAGGGAAGCATGGAAATTCGTCTTCGCTATCTGAGCACGCGTAATTCGTGATGACATCGTCGTCCTCGTCCGTCAACGCTTGTAGGTACCCCTCCAAACCATTGCCTCCAGACGCTGTGTTGGCTAATCTAGATTGATTTCAACGCCAACACGTTTGATTGATTGATAATCCAGATAGCGTAAAGTGATATATATTTGACAAGAGCAAGCTTTGGCGCGCACCGACAGACAAGTCCCTAATGCCTATCAAAGCCAAGGGGTACAATACCAGTACGTCCATGGCATACAACATGCAAGAGAACAACCGTACCGTACAAAGATTGTACTGTACGCGCATTGAAGTTGCAGGCCAGGACGCGCCGGCGCGCGCGACTGCTGGCGCCGACCCTTGGCCAAGACGAGCGGATGTGTTGTAACTCATTGCTATGGCGCTGCTTCTCGGGGCCTGCTTGCGGCTCCCGCGGGCCTCTGGCAACTTCAAGCGCTGCCAATCTTGCCGGGGTGAAATAAAGCGCCAATCACAAGTCGCCGGCGGTGGAATTTTATCCAATCCGTGACGTCTCGTCCGAAAGCGTGGCAAAAAGCCCATCAGTTCGAAAGATTCGCCGAGCCCAGCAGCAGCATGCGCAACGAGCGGCCCAAAAGCAAGGGCCGACTAGTCAAGCTCTATGTGCAAGCCGAGACGCCGCCCAGCTCCCAAGACAGCAGCTCCCAAGAGGCCGAGCTCAATGCGCTCGAGGCCGAGCACATGGCCTTGCTCAAGCGAGCCAAGATCCGCAACCTCCAGCTTGCCAACGCTGCGCTCCGAGAAGGACTTGCCCGAGGCGGCTACGTAGCACTCGGCCGAGGTCTTGCTCAGGACATCAATGCGGTACCTCGTGTCGCCAGTCCGCAGTCCGCCAACGACGAAGACGACGACGGAGTTGCACCGGACACCTCGGGGCCTCTCGTCGAGCCGGCCAACGATCAAGAAGCCGCAAGAGACGACGGCGGCGATGAAGGATCCAAGGAAGAAGCCGGCGGCAACGAAGAGGCGTCGCACGAGGACGTCGGCGGTGCGCCACTCAACAATCACCTTGCGCCACTCAACGACCATCTTGCAGTAGTGCCAGTGGTTGCCAGTCCTCTGGCGACCAGCGATACGGGCACCGATGAGGACGAGACCAAGCAAGACGACAGCGACGAGGACATTGCTAACGATGACATCGCGTCAGAACAAGGCGTTGAAGTGGACGTCGACGACGCTGGTGATGACGCTGGTGATGACGCTGGTGATGACGCTGGTGATGACGGCGACGACGATGAGGTTGCACCGCTGGGTGCCGGCGCGTCGCATCCGGTCGACAGTCCTCGAGCGACCAGCAATCAGGAAACCGATGAAGACGACAAAGTCAACCAGCAAGAGCCCGACAAAGACGCGTCTAGCCAAGGCGAGTCCGACGACCACCACCACCGCGATTCTCCAGAGCGCCATCGCAAGCGATCGCCGTCACCAACATCATCCTCGCCGCGATCCAAGAGACCACGCAGCACCCCGTACGTCCACAGCTCGTCCATCTACTCACCCTCTTTTACTCAACCTGCCGTTAGCTCTTCCCCCGACGACGACAACCAAGACGTCGGGAGCAGTCACGACGGGTCCCTCAGCAGCGACGCCGAAGCTGCCGAGACATCCAGCGGGTCGGCTCGACCTACAGTCCAGCGTATATGTTCACGCAATCAAGGTTGCGTAGCGTTGACGTCGCGTCGCCAGAGCGTCGCCGTGGACTTCCTCTCGTCGTCGACGACGACGTTGTGCGGTACTACACCGTTTCCTCGCTATCTGCAACATTGCACATGCATGCGTAGACTCAACACCAATACGGACGACGACGAGGCGCCTGCGCCGTACGGCGAAGAGCCTCACGACGAGCCCGACATTTTTGACTTTGGCGGCGGCGAGTTCGACGAAGCCCCTGTGAACGACGACGACGATATGATCCAGTACGCTATTCCATAGGCTTGGTTCCTATCGGACGTCGATGTAGTAACGACGAGGACGAGCCGCGTGGCATGGTCGTCGCCAACAAGGCCTTGGCAACCCCAGCGACGCTGCGCCGCCTCCACGAGGCGCTTCGCAGCTTGGACGCTCGCCGCGACGCGCACCTCGCCTCTCGTCCGCGCCGAGGCCGTGGCATCAAGATGGACATTAGCCAGCATTTGATTGATGTCGTCGTCCAGCGTGGAAGCATGATGGCGACCGACCACGTCGCCGCCGACGCCGACATGCACGAGCTTCTCGACGCACTCGCTTTGACGCCTCTGGACGAGGCGATCGCGCGCTTCATGGCCATCGCCGACGTGCTCCAGCGTCGGCAGTGGCTGCGCCGCGACGCCGCCTTTGGCGAGTACTTTCGGACCACCGTGCAGAACGGGACACAGTATCGCGGCGACCGGCGGGCCGTGGACGTCGACACTGGCCCGTGGGTCGCCCATCCTCTCCAGGTACATTATATTGTCTATTCCATGTACAATAATGTCTGATGGACAATACTGTCTATGCTAGCATGTGTGGAGCCACCTCCCGACCGCGATTTTTCCGTGGTGGACCGTGCGCGTGCACCCGTCGGACCCGGAGCCGCAGTCGATCGGCCCGAGCAATGCGTTCATGGTCGGCAACGAACAAGTTGTCTGTTTTCCTGTGGACGGACTCACGGGTCGCGTCATCTTCAACGCGCTGGCGCGACCGAGCCGCAGCAGCAACGCCGAGACCCGCGCCACGTCGGTCGAGCTCTTCCGCCTCACGCCCAACGACGCAGACGCCGATGCGATTCTGGCGCTCGCGCCATATTGGCTCGCTGCCATCCAGATGGAGCGCGCCGCACATCGCCAAGACGATCCGTGCCGCGTCGTGCCGCTGCCCGAAGTCTTTGATGTCCTCGAGCAAGCGGTCGAGACGTGGGTCGCCAACGCCCAGGCGCGACGGCGTCCGGGTGCGGCCGACCTCTCGATCCGCGACCAACTCGATCTCGTCCAAGCGTTGGTGCCATCGGAGCCATTGGACCGTCTCGACCTAAAGTACATGGGGCGCAGCGACGGCTGCAGCTTTGTGACGCGCGCGCGGTCGGTGCGCTGGCTGGTCTTTGACGTCTGCGCCGTGCTGGGCTGCTCGGCCAGTCGCTTGCACAAGCAGCGGTGTACGATCCACAGCCGCGACAACCTCACCGAGTGCGTTGTGGACAGCTGCGACGAGCTCGGCTATGGCGGCGAAGGCATGTGCACCCGGCACCGCGCGCTGCCGATTCCGGTCGAAGACGACGACTGAGCCGACGCAAGCCTTTTCTTACGCTTTTCTGTCTGCAATTTATGGACACCGACACGTCCGTCTCGTGGTGGCTTGGGCGGGCGAAGCAGCCATCTCCAGCATGCAGCAGAGATTAGGGTTACAACCGAGGAGGCAGAGGCCAAACTGTCGAGCACAACGCATCTCGATCGACGGGTAGTGCCGAAGCGCTTATGGCTGTCGAGAGGAGCCAACGACTATCCAAAAACGGAATCCTATCCACACCGTCCTATCCAATCGAGACCCCGTGCGCAGACGAATTTGACAAAACAACAATAACGCCCTCGAGTTGTCTGGGGTATCCAAGGCGACCTTAACTCGTCAAGGCATCGCTACCTTGTACGACGAGGACAGACGATATCGATACACGCAAGCTCGTCGATGCGATTCAAAGTCCGCCTGCGCAGACGATTCCGTGAGCTGGACGATCGTGACAAGCGCGTCGAGGACCGACGCCGGCGCGCGACTCGGTCGCTTGGCCGTCATCTCCTAGAACGTCCGTTGCCAGGTCGTAAAACGTAGATACTAGTAATTCCTACCTGCATGTCGGACATATTTCCCGTAATTCCTACCTCCAGATACGAATTCTCCAAAAGCGGCTCGAATGTCATCCAAACTCCGCCATGCATTGTCAGTCGTGCCAAGGGTACAACCCAACGGCTCTGGACCTCTCACTCTTCTTTGCCCGTCAAGCGTCCACGACGACTGTGCTGCGAGGATCTCACAAACCTACCCCTCCCTTGCAAGTCGACACATCACAAGAAATGACGTGTATGTACAAGCACGTTGGTTGCGTCGATACCAGGAAAGCGACAGCATCACGCGCGCTTGATCTTCCACGCCGACTTCTTCTCCGAGACCGCGTTGAGGAGGTACGGCCAGAACGCAGTCGGCCGACGGTCCCACGAGTTCATGACACCCGCGTACAGCACCGTGAGTGCATAGCCTACAGTACCAAATGCGTCGTCTCCTCTCCAATAGGCGCAAAAGTAGTGTACGTACATGGGACGACCGTGATCAGCAGCAGCGGCAAGATGAAGAACGAGACCAAGGCCGCGCCCCAGAGCCGGCAAATCGCCGTCATCGACGACTAGGCAACATGGACATGAGGATATCGACTCCATCCTGCAACAACTACGTACACAGGGAGCAATCACTTGGCGCGTTGCAGCGTGCGACACAAAGCTCTACACAGCAGACCCCCATGAGCATGGATACAACTATGGATCGATCCAAGGATTCTGGATGATACCTGGTTGGCAATAAACTCAGTGAGGAGCTTGTCCTTGGCGCGCCACTGCCGATCGAGGAACGCTTCGACACCGAGCGACTGGACGTCCTCGAACGAGAATTTCTGGCCGTGCACAAATACATCGTCCGGGCCGCTGCCAGCGACGAGCGATTTCATCGACGGGATGTCCGTGTCAACGTTGCGGCCATAGCCCATGGCAAAGGTTGGGACTTCGCCGCTGTACGAGGGATACGCCATCGTGAGGTCGTAAATGTCGGGCTTGGTCTGCGTCTCGTCGGACGAGAAGGCGTCCATCATGATCTGGAGGCCGGTCGAGCGCGGCAGCAAGAGGTGCTCGAACGTCGGTCGGTTGGTTTTTGCCGCAAACGCTTTCGACTTGGCGACATATTCCGTGTGGATCGTCGTGCCTTCGGGGAAGATGATCATCCAAAACGGAAATTGGTCTTGGAGAAAGCTCTGCATGTACTCTAAGCAACATGCATGAGAAGAAGTAGGCGGACAAAGATGCGGAGGCGAAGGTACCTTGGACGTGCAGCCGATCGTGCTCAATGTTGCGCTTCAAGAAGAGAAACTCAAAGAACTGCATGCCCCAGCCAATGATCGGAACGTGCTTGAGCTCGCCCTTGAGCGTGATCTTGACGTTCCCGGCGGCGCCTTGGAGCCGCGCCACTAGGAACCGCATGAGATCCTCGTGTATGCATGCTTCTTGCGCGTCGTACTCTGCCAGAGGTACCACCAGTCGGCGTCGACTTGGTGGTTGGCGAGGATGATCATGGGCTTTGCAATGTCGGTCGGAATGTCGCCGCTACAGACAGAGGCGACGTGAGGGCGGGTAGCGCATGCGGCCAAGGACAGTACGTGGCGACGATGTTGGCCTTGGGAAAGCTGCACGAGAGCACGTCGACCCACGCCTGCTGGCACTGCGCCCTAGCACATACGGATGAGGCATGCATGGCGCATGGCCAGGGACGCACCCCATGACCTTGCGGTACAGCGCGCGGTTGAAGGGCCGAATGGTCACGTAGATGGCGAGCTGGTAGAGGTTGAAGACCGCCGAGTTGCAGAGGATCCAGAGCACATGGAGCACGGACGTCGCCTGGACGATCATGATGGTCGCTGGCTGGCAAAAGCTCGAATGTTGATGATGTAAGCTGAAAATGTCGACTAGACACCCACCACCTGGTTTTGGAGGGCCACCCACCACAGCTTTCAGACGATTGTTAGGGGGACCTGCTGCGCTGCACGCCATGGTACCAGTCTCCTTCTACCAAGCCCCTTGTCTGGTCTGTTGGATACGCGTAGGAGCAGTCCGTGCGCTGCCTTAGTGAGGATAGAGTGGCATCACGTCACCGTGGATATGGGTCCTCCAAATATGGAAAAAGTAAGGGGGCCTACGAAAACGAAGCCAACACGGCAAGATCGTGTTCGAGAACCAGCTGGCGTTCGACCAATCGGCGGCCGCCAGCTTTGACTTGGCCCCACAAGATCGTAGTCGAGCGACCGCTCCAAGCTCACGACGTGGCAGGCTTCGGCACCATTCGGCAGCGGCGAGCCGGCTGGCGGTGGACGACCAGCGCTACGAGCATCGCCGGAGGTCGACATGGCAGCAGTTGCAGCACCTGCTCGTGGCTGCGTGGTCGCAACGCGGATGTGTCGTCCCACATACCGTACGCGGTTGGCCTCGGCGCGCATCATCGGGACGACGATTTGATGGAGCTTGTCGCGGCAAGCTCACGAACGAAGCGACCCTCCGTCATCATGTCTACGTTGGATCCGACAACGCGTCGACACGTCCCTCGTTGGGTGCGAAAGAAGCGCCTCATGGACATGCAATCGAGAAGCCTCTCCCACAGTAGTACTACGTGTAGTACAAGATTCATGGCCGTGCCCAGAGGCGTGGTGGGATGAACATGAAGCCACATACGAGTACACGAGTAGAGTTGCGCCGATAATGCCACACGCCCTCAAAGGCTTCAATAAAACCGGGATGCACGAGGTTTAGGATTGTCCAACTTGCAGTATATCGCACACGACACACAAATCCCAAGTGCGGGCCGTGGTTGTCAAGCTGGTGTCGTGGACGAGTTGTGTTGATCAACGCGAATAGACATTATATCTATCTATCTATCTATCTATCTATCTATCTATCTATCTATCTATCTATCTATCTATCTATCTATCTATCTATCTCATGTACCTCGGTATCGTGTCGAGCACGGGGAAGTTGGTTGGCCGCTCTCGAAACCAAAATCCGGATGAATGACACGAATGGCAACCGCACCGCTCAGCAAGTGACAGCAACACGACCGAGTCCGGCACCAGCGTCGGTGCTTGACGTTGCCCACGTGGTCGTCGCCATCGTCCAATGCACGCCGTCGCCCCGGACGTGACTTCCTTTCTGCAAGCACTGCTACCAGCGACATTGACGCCACCTCTCGCAGCCCTCCGCCAGCTCCTTAGCTCCCTGGAGCCATGGAGTATCTGGCCGCGACGAAACCTTTGTGACGTCAACGATACCCTTCTTGTCGCTACCATGTCCATCTGCAACTTGGTGTGCATTGGTGGCTACTCGTGGTGCTAACACCCACAGCCGTACGACGTCAACTTCGATGTCCTCTATCGCATTGGGTTTGCGCATATACGCTAATGTCAGAGCACACCAGCGAGTCGAAGCGTGTCGACAATGACGCTGCAACTATCGGCATCTCCATTCGGAATTTAGAGCTGTAGAGTGTATTCAGACTACAAACAATCAACAAACTCATTAAAGGAGTTAGGAGGTTAGGAGCCGAAGCTGCAAACCTAGCCACGTTGCAAAACTGCCCCGACGGCGTGCATGGCAACAACGACACCCAACGACATGTCGTACGTACCTTCGAGTCCTTTCTGACATACCGGTATACAAATCCCAAACACGCGGGCTCCGTCGGTGACGCCGTGTCAGAGCACTTTGACATTGTCAATGCGTCTGATGACAACATCATGGAAATGACTTACAACGAGCAACACGAAATAATGTGATCAGCCAATCCATTGACGTGCGCCTCATGTTTCTTCAAAAGTGAGCATGACCATGAGCTCTTTACTGGGTAGCATCATGGGGTAGCATTGGGCCACGGGTCATGACATCGATGCGGCGATACTTCTCTCCGGTACTAGTACTTGTTGCGTGTGCTCGCCAGTAATATTCTCGTTGTTCAAAATTGGAGCGTGCGCTGGGTATCTCAGCTAATCGCACAGCGATTAGCTGAATTGTGTGCGATTCGCACACACTGCATCCAATGTGCACTAGCTTTGGGTATTCATGGCCTCGATACCCATGCTCGATACCAAGTCCTGCTAGGATCGCTGCGGCATTACTGGTGATATGCAAAAGATCCACCGCTGCGGTCAGTGATTGGCGGCTTAGAGGTCGTTGCGTGGCAGCGTTGCAGGCTTCTCTACCGCACGACACCCGACACTGCCAGACGTCACTGTATTGCAGCCAACTGGAGAACGCGCCTCATTTATGCCATCGCCTTGGCCTTCTTACCGCAGCACCCGTCCAGTATACCGGCACGCGGTTCCACCGTCTATGTAGAGCACTTGAATGCTCTTGAAAACACGGAACTTCGTTGGTCGCTCCCGATCCGTGCGTTTGGCGTGCATGTAGCCCCAAAAGAGGCGATTCTGCCATCGAACCGATAGAGTGCGTGGCCGCACGAGGTGATAGGAACCCGTCGTGAAGCCGGCAAGGTCTGGCCACAGCCACAATTCACCACATCGAGTGACATCCAGTTACCGGTAAAAACCAAGGGTAACGATATTTTTGAGCAACTGGTGTCGGTTCGCGCGGCTTTTACAGGCAGCGAGCGCGTGCACAAATAACTTGTTTTACTCGCATACGGTGCACACCATGTGACGAAGTGTAGTATGCAGCGCTCAGCGCACGCTGTGCTAGTGGTGGGAATGCACGAGGCCTCTGCCAGGACTTGATCAACTGTGCGTTCTCATTATCCAATCTTCTCGTGTCTCGTCGAGCCAAACCCAACTGTCGTAATGGTGTCTGTCAAAGCAATCTTTCTCGGTATCACCCTCCTCGCCATGGCTCGCGAGGCCCAAGCCCAAGACGGCACTGAGTCGATCGCTGCGTATGGATCGGACGACTTCGACTCATACGCCTACGGCTACCCGACAGAGGCGCCTGAGACGCCATCCCCTTCAACCCAACGGCCGACGCGCACCCCGAAGCCGACGACGTCCAAGCCAACGCGCACCCCGAAGCCTACAACGCCCAAGCCGACGCGCACCCTGAAGCCTACGACGCCCAAGCCGACGACGGCCCCAGCGACGCCGCGCCCGGGCTCAACAACTGGCACGCCGTTGACAACTCCCGCTGCGACCACCATCGCGCCAACTCCAGGCGCGACAACTGTCGTGCCTACGCCGTTGGCTACCACTGTCGCGCCTACGCCGGCGGCAACCACTTTCGCGCCGACTCCAGCTGCAACGACTGTCGCACCTACGCCTGCTGCTACTACTGTCGCTCCGACTCCCGCTGCGACCACTGTCGCGCCTACGCCTGCTGCGACCACCGTGGCTCCGACTCCCGCTGCGACAACCGTCGCGCCGACGCCTGCTGTCACCACTGTCGCGCCGACTCCCACATCGAACACAACGAAACCGTGCACCACCACCAATGCGCCGACGACAACGACGCCCACGTCGACCACCAAGGCGCCGACGACGACGACACCGTGTATCACCACAAAGGCGCCGACGACGACGACGACGCCCACATCGACCACCAAGGCGCCGACGACGACGACACCGTGTATCACCACAAAGGCGCCGACGACGACGACGCCCACATCGACCACCAAGGCGCCGACGACGACGACACCGTGCACCACCACAAAGGCGCCGACGACGACGACGCCCACATCGACCACCAAGGCGCCGACAACGACGACGCCCACATCGACCACCAAGGCGCCGACGACGACGACGCCGTGCCCGACGACGGTGTCTTCTACGAAGACACCGTCGCCAACGCCGTGCAAAACTACCACCACCCCCTGCCCCACAAGTTTCAAGCCGGCCTCAACGTCCACAATCCCCAACACGTGGTCGCCCACTGTGACTCCGTGCAAAACTTCTACAACCCCGTCGATGCGCCCTACGACGGCTCCGTGCAAGTAATTCATAATGTGCAATACATGGTATATTGTCTCAAATTATCGAGTTTCTTCCAAGATGAGCATCGCAGTGAGCTGTGTGGGCGCTGCAATCGACGCGAAATCGGCGCTTTGCGCCAAATATTGGACCTACCACCGCTTGGAGCACACGATGAAAGTATTCTCCAGGTACACGGACAAAAATCTGGCCAGCCACAAACGCCAACTCATCGTCCAGAACCTCGATGGCTCGCCGTCGACGATCTACATACGATTGTCGTAACTTGATCTCTGCGAATCATCGTACCTGCGTATCGTCGGGCGAGAGCACTCTTCGGCGCAAACCAACGAGGCGTCGCGTAATGTCTTGCATCGCTTCCACTGTGTCGTCCTCGGCGTTCGCGTGGTCCTTGACCCACGCCCATGCGGCCGTCAAATACTCGATCGCCCGGTACGTGTCGTCGACAGTCGACGCGCACTCGCCGAAGAGCCGAAGCGACGCGACGACGTTGGTCGATGCTTTCACGCAGAGCGCGTGCGCCTGGAGCGTGGTCGTGCACGCCGGATGCAGCGCCCGCGTCAACAAGCTCAGCGGCGCCGTCGCGAGGCAGCAGTCGGCGCGGCTCGTCACCAAGGAGCTCAGCGCTGGCGTCTCGTACAGGCGTAAGCACTCTTCGTAGAGACTCGGAGCTTTGTCGGGTGCTCCGACTTGATCGACGAGACACGCCTGTGTGCGTCGCACCTCGACAAATGGCGCGCTTTTGCGGCCAAACGTCTCCTTGAGAACGCCCAGGCAGGCGTCGCACATGGCCAGCGCCTTGTAGTTCTCCCCGCGGCCATGTAGATGTCGACGAGGAAGACATGCGTCGGACCGAGATGCCACGACGCGATGGCCACGGCTCGCTTGACGAGGCGCCCGATGTGCTCGACGTCGCCTTTGGCATGTGCGAGCGTCATCGCGACGGTGTGCGCTTTGGCGAGGTGCGCGTGCCAGCGCGGTCCGTCCTCCAGCGCCGCAGTGGCAAACGTGTCGGCGTCGCCAAGGTGCGACGTCCGCGCCGAGAGCTCGGCGGCACACACAAGGAGGTGCACCCGGTTGTGGTCCGTCGGGTGGGCCTCCTCGAGCGCAAGTGCTAGCTTGACGAAGGTCACCGCGTCCGACAAGTGACCAGAACCGACGGCGTCGTCTGTGGACGCAATCAACCGTGTGCTTTCGGTCGTCGTCCAGAGAACCATCGACGTCGATGATTGAAGCCCGACGATATGGTGTGCTCGGAACGGCCCGGGGACGTCCCCGGCGCTCGCAATGCGATGCAGTACCACGGTGACACCAAGGTGTTTTTCCAGCGCAAAGAGCACCTGCGGCAAGTGCAGATCGTTGCGCGTCGGCGTCGTGTGCCAACCAAATTTGAGTCGCAGCGTTGGAAGCAACTCATTGTCGAGAAAAACAACGGCCTCGGCGCCGCCAGCGCAGACCAAATTGACGAGCGTCAACACGACCGATCGCAATGCCGCCGCGAAGCAGCACCTTGGGCGTTCGGGCCACCATTTCAGTGAGAAGAAGTCGACGGATATGGCCGAGCGTAGCGAGCTCGTAGAGGCGACCCAAGTACCACATGTTAATGCCGTCGCCGTGGCGTCCACGCCGTGAAATATTCGTTGGCTTCGAGGCGGGCGACGGCCGATGGGAGCACCGACTTTTGCAAATAGTGCCTCGCGCAGGCCACCGTGCTATCGAGCGCTGCCACGGACCCGGTGCCGTAGACGTTGGAGCTCAGCGCGGTGTGTGGTATTGCCGAATGTACTCGGGGCGGAGCTGGTGCGGGCTCGTCACCGTCGTGAGCACCGTCGTCGTGTTCGAGGGCGTCGGGTACGCACAAATGTCGCAGGCGGGTCCATGCATACGTGTCGTCCTTCAGTCACACGACGCGCGCGTCACACGGCAATACGCGCAGAAGGGCCATGGCGTCGGCCGCGTCTGTCTCGGGCGGGCACAGATTGAGATGCTTGAGGGCCGCCGTTGCGGCGATCACAAAAGCAGATGGGAGCTCGGTTGTCTCGCACTCGTTGATCGCAGTCGGTGCCGAGCCATAGTCGCCAAAGACCAGCGCCGAAGTAGTCGACGGTGCAGTGCAGCGGTACTCGCAGTGTAGTCGCATCCAGCGCTTGCAGCGCGTCAATGATCGCGCGGCTGGCGCGGAGGTCGTGTCCAAGGGTCTTCCAGACAGCGACACTCGGTGCTCGCCACAGAAAGCAGCACAAGCCGTCGGCCACGTACACGTCGGCGTCAGTCGCGTCGACATAGCCAAACCATCGCCGCTGGTCGCCAGTGTCATTGGCTAAAATGTTTTTGGCCGAGAAAATGTCGTCGGCGTCAGTCGCAGCTCGAGTCGATCACGTGGACGCGCAGCAGCTACATCAAAAGCCACGCAGCCGAAGCGGCTCGTGCGATGCAGCAGTGCATTGCAGTCGGTGTGCGTCACATGAGCTTGACGCGATGCAATCTCGCCCGCACCAATGTGAAAGCACTTGCCGACGCCTTGGCTGGCACGCAGTCTATCAAGGTCTTCGACAAACGCCATGGACTGAGGCGGCATCAGCGACCAGAGGTCGCATTGCAGGACGATCGGTAGTGTGGGCTTTGTGTGGCCCAAAGATCTGGGCCGCGTTGGCAACGACGTCTATTTTCAGGCACAGCACGCAGCAGGCGCTAGTGCGTAAATAGCTACTTGGATTTCAATGTGCATCGTGGCACGCACAGCCGATCACAACGTCCGGATAAGTGACAGGCATCCGCATACGGTGGCAAGTTTTCGATGAGCTCAGTCGCAGGGGTGGATGACAGCAAAACGACCGAGTCCGGCACCAGCGTCGGTGCTTGACGTTGCCGACGTGGTCGTCACCATCGTCCAATGCACACCGTCGCCCACGGACGTGACTTCCTTTCTACAAGCGCTGCCACCAGCGACATTGACGCCACCTCTCGCAGCCCTCCGCCAGTTCCTCAGCTCACTGGAGCCATCGATGGCGAGCTACGTCTGGCCACGACCAAACCTCTGTGACGCCAACGATACCCTTCTTGTCGCTGCCATGTCCATCTTCAACTCGGTGTGCATTGGTGGCTACTCGCCACGCAGACACTCGTCTTCGGGCGAGGCCATTTATACGCGCCTTCGTGGCACACCGGTACCGGATCGTGTCCGTTTCGACAAAGCTTTCTGCCGCTTTGTCGCCAACTGGACAGCAAAGGTGACGCACGTCGAGCTTCTCGAGAGCCCTTCTGTAGACCACCGCGAGGCGTGCTACAGCATGCTGCGGCAGTGCACCAGTCTCCAGCACGCACACCTTCCGTGTGAGACCCCGCTTCTCGAGGCCATCACGACACCGGCCCACCGCGTGTCGGAGCTGAACCTCTCTTTCAACAAAGTAACTTTTGCACCTGACGCTGTTTTGGTCATCGAGCGCTGGCTAGCATCGGGCTACGCGCGGCGACTGGCCCTTGCATCGTTTACGACCCCCGATGCTCGTCTCGCGCTGGCGCTGTCGTCGTCGACTCTCTCGGGCCTCGCATTGGACGTATCCCCCGGCGCTCTTCAGAGCCTCATTGAGAATGGCGTCCATTTGAGGCACCTCAAGGAGCTCAACCTCAACGCCGGCGTCCGTTCGGCAAAGGGGTTTCGCCAGCTCGCGCCGGTGCTCGACCTCCCAATGATCGAGCAGCTCACACTCACCAGCAAGCGCGACGGCGCGTACTGCATGTCTGTGCTGCCTCGCATGACATCGCTTCAAGACCTCTCGCTCATCGACGTCGACCTCACCAAAGGCGAAATGCCGCGACGATGCGGCCCATCCGTGCTTCGTCACGCGCACTTTGATCGCGTCAAATTTTCAACAGCCAACTTCGACGCCGTGCTTGGCTGGGCCCTTGGCTCCCCGCAGCTCGAGTCGATGGCGTGGTCGAACTGCAGCCACATCAAAAAGCATATCGACCAAGCGGCTCGTGCGATGCAGCTGTGCATTGCGGCCGGTGTGCGCCGCATGAGCTTTGAGAACTGCTATATCGACCGCCATGGCGCGAAAGTGCTCGCCGACGCCTTGGCAGGCACCCACGCCCGAGAGCCGTTCGAGATGGACCTCTCGCGCAATACCTTTACGGCCCTCGGACAAAGCTGCCTCACCAATGCGCTGGTAACATGCACGAACGTGACGATCCACCTACGTGGCGAAGTGCCCCAGTATTTTTCCGGTAAGGATCGAGTGCACGCCACGACGATCGGCGTCACCATCCGCTGCGAGGGGCTCGCCATCTTTGTTTGCAGTCCCACGCCACCTCCGCTATCGACGTCCGCCTAAATGGTCGACAGCTCATGAATCGAATGTGTCCCTCCCTGCAATTGTCAAAGTTTGTCTTGGTTGGTGCACAGGCGTTGCCACAAATATTGTCACTTGATACGTTCTTCTACTAACTAGTATATGCCCCAGGGTCCATTAATAGTTGAACAGCGTATGGACCATTGATATGCCGCCACAAAAACAGGCCCCATACAAGAGGAATCTTGCAGTAGCCCACTCAGATTGAAGTGACCACATGATCCCACGGCCACAAAGGTTGCTTATGCCGGTGCTGCTTGTCACCTTCTTCGACACTTCGGGACCAGCAGTGCCAGTCACGTGATGAGTCTCTCTGCCTCCCGGACGAATCTATGCTTCCGCTTGATCTATTACGAGTGAGAGTACTCCATGGAAAGGAAGTGGTGGGCGTAGATAGACGTTCGACATCACAACCTTCTTCTTGGTGGTCTCGAGTCTCATCTCATCACATAGTGAGAAGATGGGCTACGGAAAAGCCTCTAGGCCGCCGACGCCGACGGGCCTTCCGCGTCGACGAGCGTAAACTGGTCGAGGCTCTTCTCGATCGCGTCCATTTGCTTGCGTATCGAGCGGCGGCGGCCCTTGCCCTTCGTTCCTTCGTGCTGCGCCAGCGTTGCCTCGAGCGCCGCGTGCTTGGCGAGGAGCTCGTCGCTGCTGCCGTCGCCCATCCATGCGTGGTCGCCGCAGAGCACTTGGATGCGCTTGGCCGCCTTTGTCTCGACGCAGCCATCGCAGAGGAGCACGTGCGTCCGGCAGTAGGCGCAGCGCGTGCCCGACACCACGTCGTGCGCGTCCTCGCACGCGCTGCACTTGCCCACGACGGCGTCGTTGCGGGACGCCATCGCGACGCCTACATATGGTCGATAAGAGTCGAGCTCGCATACGATCCGGAGACGTACGCTGGTCGAACACAAAGTTTTTCCCGAGGAACTGGCCGCCGTCCGGGAAGGTCTCCAAGTAGCGGTGTATACCTCCTTCGAGTTGGTAGACGTTCTCCAAGCCGAGGTGCCGGAGGTACGCCGACGCCTTCTCGCAGCGGATGCCGCCCGTGCAGTACATCAAGATCGCGCTCTTCTCTTGCAGCTGCGGCAGCGTCTCGCGGACCCAAACGGGAAACTGGCCAAAGCGGCGCGTGCGCGGGTTGAGCGCGTCCTTAAAGTGGCCAATGCTAGCAGAGATAAGGACGCATGAAGCAAGTCGACGATGCGTACTTGTACTCGTAGTCGTTACGCACGTCAATGACGGCAATGTTGTCGGCCGAGAGCTTGGCGTCGAAGTCGGTCGGCGAGAGGTGCTGCGCCGTGTCGCGGACGTGGCACACATCATCGGGCAGCTCGATCGACACGATCGCCTTTGTGCGGCGGATCAGGAGGTCGTCGAAGGGCAAGGCCTCGGCGGCGCTTCGCTTCCAGTCGATGCCCATGCCGCCGAACGCGGTCGAGGCCTCCATGGCCGCGATGTAGGCATCGATCGCCGCCGCCGGCCCGCCAAGCGTCCCATTGATACCTTCCTCGGCAATGCGCACGCGGCCATAGAGGCCAAGCGGCGCGCAGAAGCGCTCGTGCCACGCGGCTGCGTCGTCGGCGTCGGTCGCAGAGAGCGCAACGTACTTGTAGTAGAGCACGACGTCGCACATCGCCAATCACAAAATTGATGCGCGTATCCGGATACAAGGTGCACTCCGATATCCGATATCGGCGTGGGAGAGGCGCGCTTTCATATTGGATATCATCAAGCGCTCGCCACCATACTCGCTAGCACGTGGCGCAATGGTCACCTCGCACCGTCGATGAATGCCATATAGCGAGGACGATCGCCATGCTTAGGGGGTCCAGCAACGCTTGGGATGCGCTGCAGTCTTCTTCACCTTCAACGCCGGAGCCAGTGCGCACTGTGGCCAGCCAGAGAGTGAATCGGCTGCCAAAAGCGATTCGCACGCCTTCGCACATACATATTACTCTCGGCCTACTTAGAGGCCAAAGCCCACGAGCTCCTTCGTATCGTCGTCCAGCGCGTGCAAATCGTCCCAGAGAATCGGCATCGAGAGCTGAATGTCGTCGCTAATCCACGCAAGATGGCTCGCCACCGGTGAAATCTTGGTCACCGGCTTGAGCTCCATGACAGGCGCCTCTTCCAACGCCATAGGGGCTGCCTTGTCGTCTGTCGTCATTGTCGGCTAATAATTTGTGTGTGAGCCTCTTTCCATCCGCCTGGATTATATACCTTGACGTTCGAGTACCAGTGGTTCTTGATCGCATTGTCCGTCCTAGGCAGAAGAACACCCATGAGACCAATAGAGTGACGGCGACAACGCACCGCCCTGGCAACTGCTTCATAATGTGCGCCCAGCGGTTGCCGTAGCGCGCTTGGAGCTCAATCAAGCACTTGTCCTCGGCCGGCGTCCACGGGCCCTTGTTGATGTGCGGACTCAAATGGTTGTGCCATCTACCTCGCGCTGAGGCGACGACGAGCCAGAGCGTCAAATGTACCTCTCTCGGCACTGCTTGCCGTTGCGGCCAGGAATGTACGACGCGATGAATCCCCAGCGCTTCGGGCCGTGGGTCGCCACGATGCGCTCGAGGAGCTCGTCCTCAAAGGCCAGCCACGGACGCTTGAGCTTGGACGTGCACGTCTGCAGCTCGTGCCAGCGCGCATTGCACTCGGCCGCGCTCCGATTCTTGATGAGGTCGCTCACGAGCTTCCAGCGGCGCGCGCCATACGCGAGAATCGCCCGCCGCAGCTTCTCGTCCTACGTCCACGCATGGGTTGCAGTCCTATTGCCAGAGTTTGTACCTCGTCCGAGGTCCAGAGGCCCATCTCGCTGCTGCTGCGGACCATGCTGCTACCGAGGTAGTTGCCAACTGACGTGTCCTCTTCGATCGGCCCATCAATATTGACAGCTCGGGACTCGCCAAGCCTGACCTGTCTATCTAAATCTATATATATTCCTCGACCGAGCACGATGGGCGAGAGGCGGACGACGACCTGTGCGCTGTGCCACCGGTCCTACGGCGCCGGCTTCGAGTCGACCTCGGGCAACGTATGTACCCGTCGACTTGCTTTGCATGCGAAGATGGAGCGTACTAGGACATTTGGCGGGCCCGTCGCATGCTTCGGCGGCGCGGGCTTGTCCACGACGACGACGGCAACGACGACCTTTTGACTTGCAGCGCCAACGACGGCGTCGCCCGTGTCTGTGTCTTTTGCGCCCAAGTACGTACGTCTGCGGCTGCTCACGAGTACTTAGCGGGTCTAGTTTGTGACGACGGCCGTGACGCGGGATTGCAGACGCTTGGACGAGACGCGCTGCGCGCTGCAGCGACCGTCGACGACGACCAAGCGTGCGATGAGTCTCGTCGTGCGTCATGACGCGAGCGCCAGCATCATCAACTCGGTCGAGACGCTGCGGTCGCTGCCCACGGACCTCAACCGCATTCTGCGCATTCGTCCGTCGACGTCGTCGAGTCCGCGCGCGACATTGTGCAACCTCAAGCTCCAGCAGCAGCGCGAGGTCAGTCGTCCAGTCGAGCTCTCACATGCGTCGATGTGACGATGACTCGGGTAGGCGCGGACCATTCTTGCACAGGACCTGCGCCCGCGGCGAACGAGTGGTCGGCGGCCAGTTGTTGGCACTTCGGCCGCGACCCCGGTTGATCGGCTTCGGCTGCTCGGTCCGACACCGGTCGTGCCGCCTGCTGGTGTCCAGACGAGGCCGTACCGGACAGCCGCTTCCCCTGTCCACCACGTCAAGGCGGGGACGCTCGTCCAGACGACCAGCGGGCGGTTTGCGCGCCTCGAGGTGCGGTGGCCGGCGCTGTAGCCCGCGCGGAAGTAATCATATACAACGACGTCGATTACAATGTCGTGGAATAAAGTCGGCGCGCGGGAAGGATCGAAGTGGCGCCTAAAAGTTGTTGATTTCGCGCAGCTGGTGAAACTCGTTTTGAAGCGTCTCGTGGCGAAAGTCGAGGCGCATGTCGGGCACGTTGGTCATGCGAATGTCTAATGTCCATCTCAACGTGAATCTCAAAGTGTCAGACCCTACCGTTGCCGTCGGACCCGGGCTGAAAGTAGTTTTTGCCCAAAAAGTGCTGCTTGAACGGGTGCTCAAAGCCGGATTGGAGCACCGAGTTGCGTGCGATTTCGCAAATGTCCGTGCCCGAAAACTTCCACACCTGCGCCGCGACGCTGTACTCTTCGAGGAGCGGGTCCTTGGTGTAGTGCAGCATGAGCGGATCGTCCGTACTCAGCGACACGTTGAGCCCGCGCGCAAAGTACGTCGGGAACGGGTTGCGCTGGAAGTCGAGGAAGAGCTTGTTGTTGCTCAGCGGCGACATGGCAATCCCAATCTGCGTGAGGTAGTAGAGGTACTGGAGCGACACGGTCTTGCGCAGCGTGATGCCGTGGTTGATCTATCGAGACCGTCCACCTCTAAGTATCAACAAGATGGAAACGAGAAAGAATACCCCGTTGGCGCAGAGGAACGCGGCCGCCAAGTGGTCCGGGTCGCCCGCCTCGCCGCAGTGCGGGCGAAAGCTAAAGGTCGAGAGCCCCTTGGCCTTCCGGAACGCGTTGAGCGACGCAATGTTGGCGTAGAGGTAGTACGTCCAGTAGTCGTACGGCGGGTTGTGCTCGTTCGTCCAGTGCGCGGGCGGCGGCAGCGGCTTGCCCTTCTCGGCGCGGATCGGCTCGGTCTTGCTCTCGTCGTCGACGCAGTCAAACCCAATCACTGCCTGGAGAAAGCAGTGCAGCGCCGGGTTCGAACTCGGGTCCTTCGTGACTTCGAAGAGCGGCAGGAAAATGTTTTCGAGCATTTGCTCGAAATTCTCGACGTCGCCCGACCTAATTGCAGGGATTTTGAGTTGCGATCTACGAAATTGGAGAATTACTTTTTGTATAAAAAGTACAAGCGCGGGATCTGGATCATCCAGCGCACGTGCGGCGACGCGAGCCGGTTGACGTAAAACCACTTGGCGAGCTTGTCCCACTCCGAGTGCTTCCGGCCGTAGATCGAGAGGCGCCACTCGACGAGCTGGTACTTGGACGCATTCAGATCGCTCATGACCTCCTTCGTAATGTCGGCCAAGTACCTAATTAACACAATAGAAGTCGAATGACGGCAGCGAGGAGCCACGCACCGGCCGCCAATGAGGTTGTCCGTCTTGAGAAAGATCTCACGGAGCCGACTCTGCCCCGCGGGGTTGTACTTGAGGTTGAACCGGTCAAAGCGGTGGAACGTGTTGGACGCGTGCATGTCGAGCGTGTCGACTGAGAGATCGTACGCCGTGAGGTTGAGCGAGTGGAAGACCTCGCTGAGCGTCATGAAGCGCCCGTCGCGGAAGATGACGATCTCGCCCGGGTGGTTCTTGAGGCGCGACTTGATGAAGCGCAAGAGGTGTTTCTGGTTCATGCACGCCGAGTGGTGAATGTGCGTGTCGACCTTGCGGATGTTGTAAAAATCGCGGTGCGGCACAGCCTTTTGCGACGCGAGCTCGCGGTCCGCGTTCAGCAGCGTGTGCAAGTTGAAGCGTGCTTCCAGCAGCTGCAGCCGCTTGAACGAAAAGGTCTAATGCACGCATTCTCAACCCGATGCGAGCAGCGAGGCTCGAAGCGCGTACCTTGACCGGCCCCGAGTTGACGATGCGCTTGACTTCAAACCAGTCGTCGTAAAACTCTTCCTGCGAGTGTGGCGTGTAGATCGGATCCGTCGCGCCGTCGTTGAGGACGACGATGACGCCGTTCTCGACGCGAATCGCGTGCGTTGACCCCGTCGGTGTCTAGGACCCGTCAAGCATGCTTTGAAAACGGAGAAAGCGTGTACCGCAATGTCGAAGATGTTGTACGGAAGGTCGTCGCGATGGCGCAACTGCGGGCGCGACCCGCCGGGCGTGAGCGGCGGCTCGGGAATTTCATCCTGCGGCTGCATCAAGAGCGCGTTGGCGGCCATGTACTTTTCGCGCAGCGCAATGCACTTTAGGATGCCTTGGCACACGTCTTTGGTCTCGGGGTCGTGCTCGTCGTCGGCGGACGTGACGTGAATGCGCTGGAAGAAGCTGTTGTCCTCGTACGGCTCGGGAATGCGTTCAAAGAGCGTTGAGAGCTCTGGTCATGCCATCATGAGACGACAATGGTGGTCTCATGCGGAACGTACCATTGTTGTTGTCTTTCTCTAGCTCGTCGTCACGATCACTGTCCTCGGCGAGCGACAGCTTGCGCTGCTTGGCCGTGTTGTAGATCGACTGGAGGTAGTCAAACTTCTTCTGGTCCTCTAGGTCCTACGCCGCCATGAGAATGATGAGCGCCATGTGCCGTAGGTAGGCGTCCGCACCATGTCCATCTCCTTGTTCTCGGCAAAGTCCGCGTCCTCTTCCTGGCGCAGCGAGGCCATCTTGTTCGAGTACCGTCGCAAGATGCCAAATGCCACCAAACGTTGAAGCCCTCACCGCAAACGAAGCTTCGAACTTCGGGCCGCGATCTTGCGATCCAGGCAATATTCGAATTTCGAAGCCATTCGCCGAGGTGAGCGGTACGCTTTGGTATAAAATATGCTGTCGCGCTCCGGCGTTCAAGAACGAGTTCACTGAGGGACGACGTCGCGCGCTTGGGCTTCGGTGGTTCTGTGCGTGCGTGCTGTAGGCGTGAGTAGCACCCTGCGTCTCCTGTACCCTGCCCCACATTTGGATGCGGGATAGCATTTCTTGAACCAGCTTCAACTCGGCAACACCAACGTCGCGGGCGGTGGCATGAGAGTTGCACTTGCAGGTAGTTGCCATCCCATGGCATCCCATGAGTGGTCCTCATCAGATTAGGGATTCTTGCCGTTTTGCGTGAGCGACACCTTGTGTGCGCATCGCTCTTCTTGCCGAATATGGTCGCGCGCGTAACATTGACAAAAGGTCGACTGAAAACGTGATATTGGAGTATACAGCATCGAGCGAGCTCGCGGGGGCTTCTTAGCGGTTGCGTCTAACCAAATATGGCAAGTCAGTACAACCGGGTAGTGTTCGTCGAGCGTACCGTCGGCCGTGCCCGTGGTTGCGATTCACTGAGCGGTCCCTACGAGCGACGCGATGTGAGATGAGACAAAAGATGGTCCAGAAAGGACAACATACCGCTTCTCGTCGCGGCGCGGGGCCGGCGGCGGCGTGTTGCGCGGCTCGCTGCGCTTGCGCTCGGCCATGCGCTGCTTGCGCTCCTCAGCG
Source organism: Saprolegnia parasitica CBS 223.65 (assembly GCF_000151545.1). Classification (NCBI taxonomy): domain Eukaryota; phylum Oomycota; class Saprolegniomycetes; order Saprolegniales; family Saprolegniaceae; genus Saprolegnia; species Saprolegnia parasitica. The sequence goes on along the minus strand of NW_012156401.1, from coordinate 684,596 downwards.
AGCCGTTTGTTGTTGGCCTCGACGATCCGCTTCTCTTCGGCCTCGTCCAGCGACGACGTCATGCGACGTTTGGGCGGGTCCTCGGCCGTCGGCTCCTCGCGCTCGCGCTTCCGGTTCAGCGTCACCATCTTGCGCACGTCGCCCCGCTTCTCCTGGAGCTGGCGGCGCAACGCAGCTTCCTCCGACTCGCCGTCCTTGGCCACATCCTTCGATTCTTGATTGCGACCACTAGCGTCGCTGCGACTGCCCTCGGGCTTGGTCGCCTCCTTGCGCTGGCTCTCTGGCTTGCTGTCCGTCTTGCGGTCGCTCTCGGTCTTCTTGTCCGCTTCCGGCTTGCGGTCGGGTAGAGGCTTGCGGTCATTGTCGACCTTGCGGTCACTCGGTGCCTTGCGATCGTTGTCAGGCTTGCGGTCACTCTCGGTCTTCTTGTCGGCTTCCGTCTTGCGGTCACTCTCGGCCTTGCGATCGCTCTCGGTCTTCCGGTCGGTCGCCGTCTTGCGGTCATTCTCGGTCTTCTTGTCAGCTTCCGCCTTGCGGTCGGTCGCCGTCTTGCGGTCGGCCTCAGCCTTGCGGTCACTGTCAGCCTTGCGGTCGGTCGCCGTCTTGCGGTCGCTGTCAGCCTTGCGGTCTACATCCCGCTTTGTCTCGGCCGCCTTGCGATCGTCGGGCTTGCGATCGTCGGGCTTGCGGTCGTCGGGCTTGCGGTCGTCGGGCTTGCGGTCGTCGGGCTTGCGGTCGTTCGTAGGCTTGCGCTCCTGGCGCCGACCGTCGTCCTTGCGGTCGTCCTTGCGGTCCGTTTTGCGGCTGCGCTCGTCCTTGACGTCCGCCGCCGGCTCTTTTCCACGTCCGGTCGGCTCGTCCTTGCGAGTGTCCTTGGACGTACGACTCCCATTCTCTTCCTTGCGGCCCCCGCTCTCGCGGCGCGCAGGCGGCGGCGTCTCACGACGAGGCTCCCGGCGCAACTCCGTGTCGTCCCGGCGGCGCACTGGATCACTGCCGCGGCCCCGCTTGCGGCCATCGTCCTTCTCACGCGACAGCGATCGCGGGCGCTTCTCGTTGGTCGTCGTCGACTCGCGGCGGCGCGGGTCCTTGGCGTCCTTGGCGTCCTTGGCGTCACGCGCCGGACTCGGGCTGGACCGGGGCGCCTTCTCGTCCGCAAACGTGCCGAGGCGGCGCTTGAGCAGCGCCGAGTAGCGCTTGGCCATGATTTTCAAATCTTCGCGATCGTCGAGCGTGAGCTTTTCGACGAGACTCAAGAGACGCGTGCCGTTGGCACTCGAGACAGGAAACACGTCAATCATCTTGGTGAGCAGCACGAGCGTGTTGCGCGTCGGCATGTACTCGGCGCTGCCGAGCGCACCCGCGTACACGCGCTCCATGTGGCTTTGCCACTTGGCGTACGTTTTGCGGTATCTGCGATGCTCCATGCGGACGCTCGGGTCGTTGAGCGAGAGGCTAAAGCCAATCTTGTTGGCGCCTTCGGCACCAAAGTCGTCGGCGGCGTGGAACCAGCGCGCGAGGAGCGCGTGCGACTCTTTCAGGAAAATGCCAAAGTTCGAGGCTTCGCGCTCGGTCGTGCAGAGGACGAGGCCCGAGAGGTTGAGCGTCACCTTGTGGTAGTACTGCAGCGTGCTCAAATTCGGCGTCTCGATCTCGTGCAGATGCTGCATAAACTTGGCGCAGTACATGGCGTCTTCCGGCGACAGAAGCGCGCGCGGCACGATGCACTTTTGCAGGAGTTCCGAGACGGTTGTCGCCACCGCCGACGTGAAAAACGTGTGTTTCTGGGCCTCGAGCCGCTCAAAAATGCGCTTGCGGTGCCCGACTTGGTCCTTTTGCTCCGTCACGAGCTTGTCGATGGTCGCCATGAGCTTTTCCTTTTGCTTGCGCTTCTCCGAGGACGACCCCGTCTAGGTCTCGGTATAAAAGGAGGAAGCGGACGACGAGGATCGCGTACCGTCATATTCGCCAGCAGCGTGAGCTCGTGCCGGATCTTGGAGATCTCGGCCTCGTACTGACCGTGGGGCACGTAAATATCGTAGAGCGTGAGCCCCCAAAAGGTCGCAAAGAGCTCTTTCGTAAGCCCTTCAAACGGGTTGTGCGCCGACGTCGCAAACGTCGCGTCGAGCTCGCTCAAAAACGTCTCGCTGTACATGAACGCTGGCCCCGGCGCGTCGGTCGACAGAGATGTTGCGGCACTGCTGTGGACACTGCGCGTCACTACGTTGGCATCATCTATCAATCTTCCAACCCCTCCACGCAAGGGACCTACCCGAACGGAGGAGCGGATCGTCGGACCGCATGGCCGGGCGCAGCAAGAGCATCGCCACGTCGTCGGGTAGGTGGTACTTGTGTACGAGGTCCCGCAGCGGCGGCAGCGCGCCGACATACGTACTCGGGTCGGCGGCGGCGTGCAAAAACGCCAGCAGCTGGCTCAACGTGCGCTGACACATGTCGTACGTGCCGCCGAGCAGCTTGAGATGCTCTTCTTTCGTCGTCTCGTCGTGCTCGATGCGGCTGCGCATCTGGCCCATGACAATGCACAGCGGCCAAGCGAGGTTGAGCTTGACGAGCGTGTCCCGAAGCCGAGGAATCGCGCGTTTGTTCATGACCTTGGGATCCGGCGCCTCGTAGCCAAGCGTCGGCCCGCCCGCCAGCGCCTCGAGCTGCGTCTGCGACAAGTCTTCGAGGGCCAAGCAGGATCCTAGCCGCCGCGATAAGTCTCGGGATAAGAAAGAAGATGATAAGGTAGTACCCATTTTGGTCAAGAGCTCACTGAGCACGATGAGCTCGACGCTCTCCCACTTGCTGAGGCGCTGAAAGAGGTACGAGAGGAGGGCGCTGAGCTCGACCATCGGGTACTTGCGGTAAAAGCTGCCCGAGAAGCTCGCGAGCGACGAGAGCCAGAGCGAGACGTTGGTGCCGTCGAGCTTGAGCGACGGGCGCGGCCGACCGAGCTCCGTGATGAGCACGAACGAGAGCACGTCCATGCCGAGCGGCGAAATGTACTTGAGCGACTCGACGACCGGCTGGATGAGATTTTCGTACGCTTGGAGCTGCTGGAGGATCGTGCGAAACGCGACAAGGGGTTGGCGTGCGCGACGTGCGTCAGGACGCGGCCGGTCGGCTTGGTCTTGTCGGCCGTGAGGCGGCGCATGACCTTGCGCGTCGTGTCGACCGTGCGCGCGTGGGCGAGCATCATCTCCGGGACGTTGGCGTACTTGTCTTGCCAGCTCTGGTAGAGCGCATACCGCTTCTCACACGAAAACGACTTGAGAAGGTCCCACATCTGGTACACGAGGTTGGGGCAGCACCCGTGCAGCGACAGCGTCGGAAAGAGCGTGTGCGTAAAGAGATGCTCGAGCGGCTCGAGCAGCCACGCATTCGACGGCAGCGCGTGGAGCAAAATGCGCTGGAGCTTGGTCCAGAGACTCTGGTCGTGGTGCAGAAACGGCCCAAGCAAGTGGAGCATCGGAAACACAATGTCCACCATCTCGCGCAGCGTTTGGATCGGCGCAACGACGTGGCGCGACGTCACCACTACCGAATCGTAAGTTGCAAAGATGCTGGGAGGCGAGGAAGGAGTGTACCGGTGGTCGTGGCGACGAGGCGCATGGACGCCAGCGACAAGGGTGCGTAGAGCGACGCGAGCAAGTCGCTGATTGTGACGCAGAGCTGGCGCGCGAGCGGCGCATGCGCGAGCGGGTTGCAGTCGCGCGCGACAAAGTCCCGAATGCGCTCGAGAGCGAGCTCGTACGCGCCAATCTCGAGAAGACCAACGAGGATACCGTACATTTGGTTGGCATCCGCCTCCGAGATGGTGGTTGTCTCGGTGGAGGATGCGTCGTCGTCGTCCTTCTTAGCGTTCAAGTTGACCTTGCCGTAGCCGCGCGCGGCCGTCTTGAGACCCTCGACGCGCTGCACTTCCTTCTCGAGGATGCCGGCCTTGGTCGGGCTCACGTGCGGGTAGAGCTCATACAACGTGTAGAGACCCTTGTGCAGTAGCATGGCGGCGATGCGGTACAGCGACCGCGGCGCCACGAGCTTGGCCGCGATTGTCTCGGGGCGCTGGTAAAACTGGAGCTTGAAGCCAAGGAGGTGGACGACGTACTCGCGCTTGAAGGGTGCAATGAGGTCGGCAAAGCAGTCGTTCATGTACTGCGTCTCGTACACATCCAAGAGCAAGTCGAGCACGCGGTTCGGGTCCAGATCGAAAAAGCCTGCAGAGACGCATGAGGTGGCGGCCAAGGTGGTGGAAGCAGAGTACCGATGAGCGCAAGCAAGTCGCGCTGGACGGCCTCGACCGTGTCGCGCGTCACACCCGAGTGCAAGAGCGAGAGCACCTTTGCAAAGCCCTCGCTCTCTTCGCGGAGGAGGTTGAACTTGCTCTGCGTGTACAAGCTGCGCGTGTTGATCCGGACGATCTTCTTGCCGACGGCCGCCGGATCGTTCGCGAGGCCGACTGCATGGAGCACGTCGAGCTCGAGGATCGTCTGAAGCGTCATCGCCGGTACAAGCTTCTTGTCGGCAATGTCCTTGACCACCGTGCAGAGCGTCTTCCACGCCTTCGAGTGGCTCTCGCCGGCGTCGCACGGCAGCTGCTCGACCTGCGAGCCAACGACCCAGAGCGCATCTGCGAGAGTCGTTGCATGCGTTGACTCGGCCTCAAAGAGCTTGGACTCGTCGAGCGCAGCGACAAAGTCGGCGCATGGCACGGCGTCCGTCGCGCACGCCCAGAGCAGCGCCTGGAGCATCGGCGCGAGGTCGTCTTCCTTGGCCGCAGCCTTGGCGAGGGCGTCGGGTCTACCATGAGGAGATGAGGAAGGAAGCGAGATCGTCGGCAGCTTACGCGAGCCTCCGGCCCGACTCGGTCCACGTCGTGACGAGGTCCATCGCTGGGGAGCCACCGAGGAGCAATATAATGTGAAATTTTATGTACACTTGTACTGTCTATGTAGACGCACGAAACCATTATATGACCCCAGGAGTGGCCAATCTAAAACCACGCAACTTGACTATGTTGATATTGCCGTTTCCGTGCGACGACGTCGACCGCAGACGTGGAGTCGATGCTGGTGCTGCGGCATCGACGGGACGATGGGATCCGGTTACTACTCTCTGTGCTTCACTGTGCGAATCGGCCATGTCCATCGACCGCCATGGAGGAATCATGGAAATCTGTAGTCTTGTGTCACTGGTACGAGGTTCGAGGCGTGTGATTCTCGCCATTTTTCATTTATTAAGTATTTGGACTTAATCGGGGGAAAAACATACAAAAGCCGAGCCGCAGGACGCCACCAGCCAAGGGACGAGGTCCCAGCGTGGTAGATACGATTCAAGTCCTTGGACTCGGAAGAGTGAACCGCGTCACAACCGAGGTTACACAAGGGGTTACTTTTTCCTTATTTAAAATTAGATTTCTATTTTCGAGGGTTGGACATTTCAAAAAGAGTGGACTTGGATACAAAGTGCAAGCTCAAATGAAAAAGATCGCGTCGGTTTCAATAAAATGGCCACGGCGCAAGGCCATTGGTCAAAATTAAAATAATATGGCCCGTTTCGTCCGAAAGGCCGGCTGCCAGCGGTCGGCAGAAGCCAACTCGCCGCAAAGCAGAGACTCGAAGCCCGCATGTCGTCCGACGCCCCGCGCCCTGGCAGCAGCTCATCGCCGAGCAAGATGGCGCAGAAGATTGAGGCCGCGCAGTCCATGGATGGGATGCTATCGGGCTACCCGCAGTTCACGCCCAAGCACAAGTCGCTCATGGCCAAGCACCTCTCGCGCGAGCTCTACACCAAGCTCAAGGACCTCAAGACCTCGACAGGCTACACGCTCGAGCGCGCGATCCAGACCGGCGTCGACAACCCGCATCTCGGCGTTGGCATCACGGCCGGCGACGAAGAGTCGTACGTGATCTTCAAGGAAATCTTCGACCCGGTCATTGAGGGTTGGCACGGCTACAAGAGCGACGCGGTGCACAAGCGCGACTTGGACCCGACGCACTTGAAGGACGCCAAGATGCCCGACGAGTACATCATCTCGACGCGTATCCGGGCGGGCCGCAACATCCGCGGCATGCCGCTGCCACCCTCGACGTCCCGCGCCCATCGCAAGGACGTCATGAACCTCCTCGACTCGGCGCTCACGGCCATGGACGGCGACCTCAAGGGCAAGTTTTACAAGCTCGCCGACATGACGCCCGCCGACGAGCAAAAGCTCATCGACGACCACTTTCTCTTCCAAAAGCCCGGTGGGGGTACGCTCTTGGCGGCGGCCGGCGCTGCGCGCGACTGGCCCAGCGCACGTGGCATCTTCCACAACGACGAAAAGACGTTTCTTGTCTGGTGCAACGAAGAAGACCACATGCGCGTCATCTCGATGCAGAACGGCGGTGACATCGGCTCGGTCTTTGAACGCTTCTGCCGCGCCGTCAAGTCGGTCGAAGACAGCATCAAGGCAAAGGGTCGCGAGTTCATGTACGACGACCACCTTGGTTTCATTGGCACGTGCCCGTCGAACCTCGGCACGGGTCTCCGCGCCAGTGTCATGATCAAGCTGCCCAAGCTCAGCGAGGACCTCGAGCGCTTCGAGAAGCTCTGCGGGCTCTTGAACCTCCAGCCACGCGGCATGAACGGCGAACACTCGGCGTCGGTCGGCGGCGTCTACGATGTCTCGAACAAGCAGCGCATTGGGTACTCGGAAGCCGAGCTCGTCCAGACGATGATCAACGGCATTCGTCTCCTCATCGATCTCGAAAAGAAGCTCGAGGCTGGTGAGTCCATCGACGGTCTCTTGCCGACCGAGCGCGTACCCAACCGGTCATTGAGGCGCCAACGACGACGTCGGCCGAGAAGGCCAGCATCGATGTCAAGCCGTCGAGCGAGGTCAACTATCCGGACTTCACGCCCAAGCACAAGTCGCTTATGGCCAAGCACTTGACCAAGGAGCTATACGACAAGCTCAAGGACCTCCGCACGAAGAAGGGGTACAGCCTTGACGATGCGATCCAGACGGGCCTCGACAACCCGCATTTGGGTGTCGGCGTCGTCGCTGGCGACGAAGAGTGCTACACACTCTTCAAAGACCTCTTGGACCCTGTCATTGAAGGCTGGCACGGCTTCAAGGCCGACGCCAAGCACATTACCGACATGGACGTCTCGAAGCTTGTGAACGCCGACAAGCTGGACAACAACTACATTGGCTCGACCCGCGTCCGCGCCGGACGCAACATAAAGAACCTCAGCCTCCCACCCGGCACGACGCGCTCGGAGCGGCTCCAGGTCGAGCACCTCATCTCAACGGCGCTCACGGCCATGGAAGCCGAGCTCACCGGCAAGTACTTTCCTCTTGGCAACATGTCGAAAGAGGAGGAAGACCAGCTTCAGAAGGACCATTTCCTCTTCCAAAAGCCCGGCGGCGGCACGCTCCTCACGGGTGCCGGCGCCGCCCGCGACTGGCCGAGCGGGCGCGGTATCTACCACAACACGGAAAAAAAGCTTTTTGGTCTGGGTCAACGAAGAAGACCACATGCGCGTCATCTCGATGCAAGACGGCGGTGATATTGTCTCGGTCTTCGCGCGCTGGGTCAAGGGCGTCAAGGCCGTCGAGGAGTCGATCAAGAAGAACGGCTACGAGTTCATGCACAACGAACACCTCGGGTTCCTTGGCACGTGCCCGTCCAACCTCGGCACGGGTCTCCGCGCGAGTATGTTTGTCAAGCTCCTCAAGCTCGGCGAGGACGTCCACAAGCTCGAAACGATCTGCTCGTCGCTGGGCCTGCAGCCGCGGGGGTCGGCCGGCGAGCACAGCGCGGCCGTCGGCGGCATGTGGGACGTCTCCAACAAGGCGCGCATTGGCAAGTCCGAGGTCGAGCTCGTCCAGACCATGATCGACGGCGTCGGCAAGCTCATCGAGCTCGAGAAGGCCATGGAAGGCGGCAAGACCATCGACGCAATCATGGCCGATCTCAACCTCGCATAAGATTGCTTGTAAATTCCGACAGTATAACCGAAAGAAAGAAAACCTGTGTACACACCATTGAGATAGACGAGTATTTCTTTAAAAACTTGTCCCAATCGTTGCACAATCTGTCATTCAGGAATACGTGGATGTAATAGGCTTAACTCACGCCGTAGATAATTGATTGTGATTGGCTGGTTTGTGAGGTTGCGGGGTTTTGCGAATATAGGAGGCAAATTGCGGGAATTTTGAGAAATACTCGCGAAAGACTTGGTGTCAACGGAGCGCGCCAGGAAAGAGAGTTCTGTTCTCAGGTTGCATGTCAAACGGGATTCTCAGCTTGGCGAATGCGCATGCTGGCAACCAGCATTACCTTACACCGCCATCTGCACGCGCTTGAACCCAAGTAGCTTTGGCACGCTTAACGGTGTCAACCAGTGGCAAGCGAAGGAGGCATGGCATGTCCATCACCATGCGTGGGCAGCACTTCGTCGAGTCTGCCGGTGGCTCGCGGCTACAAGTAGTAGGGACGAAGCGACCGCACCTCAGTTCATATTGGTTCCGCCGCCTTCTACATTTCGAATGGAAACTTCAACTTGGGCGCCGATATTTTTATATACTGGCTTCAATTTCGGATACAAATCCATAGATGATCATGTGTATTTTAATGGCCAGAAGATCGCGCCACCGGATTGGCTGAAAAGACCATGATGTCGCGACAGAAACGCATCTGATTGGACCGTGTGATCCGAGCCAGAAGCCAAGTCGTCGCAGAAGGTCATTTGCGCAAAAGATGAAGGCCCTGTCCAAGTCGCTGCCGCAGCGAAGCGCGATGAACGTGCGGAAGAGCGACTTGGACCTGGACCTGCTCCGCGCCTTGGCGACGCAGGACATGCACTTCTCGGACGACGAGAGCGACGGCGTCGACAGCGACGAGGACCTCGAGACCATCTTGGTGCCACGCCTTGTGTGGCGCGAGCCCACGAAGCGCGTGTCGCCGGCCAAGAAGCGAGCGCCGCATTCCTTTGCCGCATCGCCCAACAAGGTACTGCGTACTCGATGAATATGCAGGAATGATAGCTTTCTGCGCCGCGACCCATAGAAGCCTGCGACCGACGACGACCTCGGCTGGACGTTCATCGATAAGAGCCCGACCGGCGATCGATCCCGGACAGGCGCCATGGCGACGTTAAGCCAAAGTTGGTCCTTGGCGTCGTAACTAAATATATATATATTGCTCTTGCGTGGTGTCAAAATTCCCTGGAAACGCATTTCCATTTTCGTCTTCCGCATGACCGATAAGAGCGTGTTTCTCATCCAACGCGAGGCGATTGCCAAGGACGAGGCGATCCGCAAGCGGCTCCAAGAGGCCGGCTACAAGATCCTCGAGCAAACAGTGCTCCAGCTCACACCCGAGAAGGCGGCGCTCTACTACGAGCGGCTCAACTGCCGCGACGACCCTGCCCAGCGCAAGGTACCTCCGCCATCGAATTACTTATGTCGACGAAGCGTGACGTAGCCGACGCACCGGGGCACGGCCCGCAGCTCCATGACACCGCGCGTCAGTGACTTGGGCTCGCCGCGCTCCAAGGCCGTGACGCCCCGGAGCCCGAGAGAAGCGACGTCACCGCGGACGACTGCGCCAGGCGGCAAGACACCTCGCGCCGCCAACGAAGGCGCCACCGATGCCGAAGACGTCAAGGATGCGATTGCGGCACTCTCGAGGTACGCCCTTTAAACCCCACAAGCTGACACATGTATCGAAATGGCAGTGGCCCGCTCGTCGTCCTCGTGCTGCAAAAGCCCAATGCGCTCAAGGACCTCCAAGACCTTGTCGGGCCCTCGGATGCGACGCAGTGGGCGTCACAGGCGACGACGCTTCGCGCGCAGTTTGGTCTGGACCAGCGATGCATTGGCGTTCGCTGCAGCAAGTATGGCTTCAACGTCGACGACGAGCGCGACTTCCTCATGGGTGCGCCTTCTCCATGCAAATATACGACGACGACCCGCGTTTTGTGTAGCCCACGCGGTCTTGCGCCGGGATAGCACCATCGCGATCACCGAGGAGTGGGCTGCGTCCGGCGCGACCGTACAACGAATTCTTCTTGAATAGTTGTTGGAGTTGGTCAAACGACGGGGGTAGGTGAGCCTCGATGCGCTGCTCGATTTTCTGTTTCCGCATCAAGTGCAACACTCGAATTCGACCGGTCGCCTCTTCGTCTTCTCGCTCTACGGTCCGCTCGACGCCAAGTCCCGCCTCCGAAGCGGCGAAAAAGGCTTGCACGGTGCGCGAATCGGGGATACATTGATAAATTGATACTTGACGCCAGTCGTGACGGACCTCGAGCTCAACACCATGTCGCAGTCGATCGAGCGCGAAGACATTCTGTCCGTCTACGGCATGGTCGGCCTCTCGCGGGACGAAGTATGGCGCCTCCTGGAAGTTGCTGGCCGTTTTGAAAGCGCCATTAGGAAGAAGAGGTGTTGCGGCAAGCCGACAAACACCTCAAGATGATTCCTCGGTACACGCGAGCCGATATCGAGGCCATGTTCAAGCACGTGCCTCGGGACGCCGTCGGCGCCATGTCCTTTCACGACATGCAGCAGTACTACAAGACGATCTCGACATGGACGACAACCAAGTACTTCTCTGTAGGCGCATTCTGCAAGAGCGACTCCGCCGCGTGCTCTGCATGAAAGAGAAGCTGAGTACGAGCTTGGCGACACCGATCGTGTCCAAGTACCGCAAGAGCCTCACCACGTACAACTCGATGTTCGATCCGCCGTTTGGGATGCTTATGCGTCTTATGGGTAGCTGGTCGAAAGATGCTACGTACCACGTGGCCCCGCCGAGCATGTTTCTCAAAAACGCGGGGCTCAACGGCTCGGAGAACGCGGTGCTCGTCTCGCGCCTCCTCAACTGCCACGCGTTCGGCATTTGCCACCTCGGCGACGGCAACTCGCCGGATCTGACGCAGAACGTCCGGCTGCTTCGTGACGACATCGCCGACACGACCAAGCGCCCACTTTGGGACAGCAACCACATGTGCATTCCGCACGACTAGACTTAATGCCATGACGTGTATACGCTACCTCGCTCGCCTTCCCAAGAAATACCCAAGGAATCGACACGCTTTTCCATTGCATAGCCATCGCAGGAGCGTCTGGGATTCCCGCCAAGTGGAATGCCCCAATGCGGCGACTGGAGATGGATTGCCGTTAGAGCGACGCTACAAGCTCATATACTCTTCTCCCAAGGCTGCCCCCATCGTGAAGAAACACACCGGGGCTAGAGCACTTCGGCAAGCACCTGGACAAATTGGCCGTAGACGCCGACACGCGTCGCGGTCGCAAGTCGCGCCGACGTGGCATCGGCCGTCGGGTTCGGAGCCGTCGTCGACGCGTGGTGGCGCTGTCGTAGTGTCTGTAGCTTCTTTTGTAATCGTCGCCGCATCCAGCTCTGGACCTTGAGAACGGACGCGCGCCATTGCCGAAACTGGCTCGTGCGCAGCGAGCGCAGTACAAAGAACGACCGACGCAGCGCTTCTTCTTCGTACGAGGTGACGCTGCCGAGGAGGAGGATCGCGCCGCAGTAGCACGCGTACGGAAGCCACACGCGTCGCTGCAGGTAGTGCGCCGAGACTCCGATGAAGAGCGCACAGGCCATTGCAGTCGTCGTCGACGCATAGACGAACCGGACGCGAAAGCCCGACCGATGGACAAAGAGGAGCGCGTTCAGGAGCCCCATAAAATACAAGTCGGTCACGCGCTGCGACTCTGGATTCGAGTACACGACGAGCACAAGCGTCGCCATGGCGGCAATGTGCAGCAGCACGACGAGCCCCGCGAGCCACTGCGCATACCGGACGTACCCGCCGTGCGCGTGAAGCAAGATGTGGTCGAGCAGCGACCGCTTGAGGTACGCGGCGTACGTGAGGCGCGGCGCTGTCTGCAGAGAGTGGGCTGCGAACGAGTGGCTGAGGCCGTAGAGGACGCCGGCCATCAATAGATAGGCGGGCACGACGACACCGAACCGTGTGCACCACGCCAGATCTTGGATCGATGCCGGGAGGAGCTTGGCGTCTTGGATCGCCAAGAGGACTTGCGCGAGGAGAACGCTGAGCAGGGCGTAGCGCACGGTGCTAAACACGCGGCGGTGGAGCGCGGGGTCGTGGACGTTTTCAAACGGGAACGGGTCGAGGAGGTACCAGAACCGGTAGAACGCAGCTTCGAGCTCTTCGTGCGCAAAGCTCAGGCTCCACGGGTGCCAGAGCGACGACGTAGAGAGGCTAGAGACAAAAAGCATGGTTGCGTCGCCGTCGATAAGACCGTGAAAGGGCAGCTCCAGCGCATAGTTGCGCCGCCGTAGCACCTCCTGCGGGATGGAAAATGAGTGGCGATAGATAGATAGATAGATAGATAGATAGATAGATAGATAGATAGATAGATAGATAGATAGATAGATAGATAGATAGATAGATAGATAGATAGATAGATAGATAGATAGATAGATAGTAGATAGATAATACCTGGCGGTAGTGCGACACCATGCCACCAACGACACGGATCGCGTAGTTGAAGACTTGGTACATAACGTCGCGGGCAGCGTCGGCGCCATCGACGTAGACGCTGGCAAAGAGCTGGACGACCATGTAGAGCAGTAAAATGCTGATGCCGAGGACGCAGCTCGTGAGGAAGCGCATGCGTGTGATACCAAAGATCGGAATGAGCAGCAGCATGAGCGGCAAGACAGGGCCATGACTCCGTTGCAGGGGCTTCTTGGCGATGAGCACGGACGCAACGATGAAGAAGACGCCGCACGTGACGCGCTCGAGGTCGACACGTGGCGCAAACGTAAGGCCGAGTCCAATGCCAAAGGCTAGCAGCGCAACGCCTACATCGAGCGCGAGGACCAGCGTCGATGGCGGCGTCAGGTACCAGCTGTGGCCCATGAGCCCGGCGTAGACCAAAAGACCGATGAGAAAGACGGCGCGAATGCGGCCACGGGACGCTTCCTGCGTGCTGCGCATGTACCCGTCCTCGTAGGCGGGCGCGAACTGCAGCGTCCGGCCGTCCATTTGCGTCTGGCCTTGGATGAGCCCAAACTGGAGCTCGTCGTAGCGCTTCGACTCAAAGTCGCACACGATCTCTGCGCCATAGACAGCGTCAGACCCGCCGCTGGTGGGCCCTCGTACCTTTGAGCGTCGTGTCCTTGGGCGGCGGCGCGTTGGCGGCCAGCATCACCGCATGGATCTCGGCCACGTCCATCGCGAGGATATCTTGGTCTCGGAAATAGAGTGACCACGGATATAGCGTGTGCAGAGGCAGTTACACCATGACACAGCAGGCCACGTCGCGACGAAGTCCGACGCGGCTGGCGCCGCTGCCGACTGGCGACAGCGCTGACCGCCACGAGCTTGTGCGGCTGCTGCGCACGCTCTGCGCCCCGCTGAGGGACCCCATGGCCCGGCGGCCGTACCCGTCCGTGGCCGACAGCGCGGCCACAATCGACCACGGGCCATCGCAGTGGCGCACGTGGGCCATCTTCCTCGTCGCCCAGCTCAAGCAGAAGCAATTGGCACCCAACGAGCTCAAGGCCGCGACACTGCTGCTACTCTATTACGTCGCGTGCGATGCGACGCTCGCGCCGACTTTGATTCTCGAAGGCCTTGTGCCCTGCCTCGTCGACGCCATTGTGCGCATGCACCTGTCGCTGGCGGGCGCGACCCTGCACTTTGAGGTCGCCCATGCGCCGTGCCATCCGCTCGACATCGAGGTGGCTGTCGACGCGCTGCGCTACTCGATGCACGCGCTGGTCCTCGACCTGCACGGGCGTGGCCACGTCGACGCCTTGCTGCCGCTGGGGCCTATGTCGTTGGCCTACGTCTTGGAAGCGTCGCCGATCCCTCGCAACGAGGTCGACGAGTGTCTCTTGCGCCGGCCGCAGCCTCTATCGCCGTCGATCTTTGCGTGCGCGGGCCAAGAGAGCGCAACGACGTATGGCGTCGAGGACACGCTGGCCTCTCTCATCGCGCAGAGCAAGCTCTTCCAGCACCACTTGGCCGTACGCACGCTCGTCGTGCTTGTGCGCAGCATCACGGCCCAGTCGCATGGCTTTGAGCGCCGACGGCTCCTGAGCGACGGCGCGTTGCAGGCGCTGGCGCTGGCCGCAGCGCTGCCCAGCAGCAACAACACACCGCCAATGAACGTGCCGCCCGAGTCCTGGATACAGGATTTGATACAGCAGCCCAGCCAGCGTGTGATTGCGACACTCCTGAGTCTGTCTTTTGTGAGCACGATGGCGGCAAATGGCCTCGCCGACGTGCCCTCGGTGCGTGCATGGCCGCTTGATCATGGCAGTAGCATGGCTCCTCTGTGGTGTAGGACGAATTAGGCCGCGTCGTGCGCCTCCAGACAGCAGCCCTCTCGCACGCCCAGGGGACGGCCACCGACGCCTTGCCACAACGCCTACAGACCGACCCATCGTTTCCAGCAGCGTCGCGAGCGCACGGACTATTGTCTCGTCTCTGTGCTGCGCGAACAACATCGCCGCTGTGCAGTCCCACGAAAAAGCCCGTGGATGCAAACCGGGCAGTTCGCAAGCGGCGCTCCAGCGCTGGGAGGTGTGCGTGCCCGCGGCTAGCGGCCCACGACGTCATCGCTCTTGCCCGGCGCGCCGAAGACGTTGCGCAGAGCGTCGTGACCAGCTACCTCGTGGTGCGCGATGGTCTCAGCCCGTTTGTGGATTTTCGAGCGTGGGCCGCGGCCCAGCCATCCGCTGTCGTTCGGGAGAAGCGGCGGCAACGGCGCCTGGACGCCGA
>NW_012156401.1:581400-669718 GCF_000151545.1 Saprolegnia parasitica CBS 223.65 | reverse complement strand
AGTGGCAGGCCAAGCGCGCGGCCGAGAATACTTGCCGCGTGCAGCGACTCTTGCAAGAAAAGGCCGAGGCCCGCGAGCGTGCGTGCATGGCGACGGCCGATGTGTCGTGGCGGCCGTCGCATGAGACGTTGCTCGTGGATCCGCTCGCAGCCGAGGAAGACCGCGTCCGGCAACTGCGCCTCCAGCTCCGCGAGACCAAACTGCAGCAAGCCGCAGAGCGCGCGATGCGATCTGAAGATCACTTGTCACGGCAGCACCGGTCGTACCTCTGGGCGATTGAGGCGAAGCGCGTGGCGGACGAGCGGGCGATGGAGGCGACTGCGCGACGCCAGATGCGCGCCGAGGAAAACGAGCGCCGGCTCGCGTGGAGCGCGATCGCTGAAAGGGAAATGGACGACGCGCTCGCGGCCAAGCTCGCCGCCCGCAAGCAGCAGCGCGCCGACGAGCGCCGGCTTCGGCGCCAGCAGCTCCACCCGGAAAAGTACATGAGCGACTGGACCAAGGTACATGATGGCGGCGGCCGCTTCTACTACCAACACCGCGTCACGGGGGCCACGCAGTGGGAGACGCCCGACGAGACGCCCGCACCGTCGTGGGAGCTCGCGACCGATGTGAACGGAACCGTCTACTACATCAATGCGGCGACTGGCGAAAGCGTCTGGGACCTCCCGCCGTCAAGCTGGACCGAGTGCACGGGCGACGACGGTGCCGTCTACTTTTACAACCCGCTCACGGACGAGAGTACCTGGACCCGTCCGTCCTGAGCCTGACACATGATTTTGTCCCAAATCTATCAAGTTGCGTGTTTGTTTCAACTGAGACATGCCGGCGACGACTTTAATGCTGCAATCCAGCACGCCATCCACCGACCACTACGTCGAGAAGCCGAGGCAGACGAGGTTGATGCGGGCTGTCGACGGAAAGACCTGCTTCGCACGTCAATGCGCGTGGTCTTACAATCTCTCGTTTTCAAAATTTACTCTCGCATCAGACAGCTTGTAACACCAACATCACGACAGGGTTCAAATTTCTTTACAGGCGCTGCTTCTTCTCCGAGAGACTGCTACTAGTTGTCGATAGGCCATCCGATGCGTTCATTGGCAGCTTGCTCTTGTGGATGCCGCCGACGAGCGGCTCGCTGCTCTCCGCCGCCTTGCGCTTGAGATGGCGCGGGTTGTTTTCGTGGTCGGCCGACGCCGCGACCAGCGACAAAATGTCCTCGAGCGACGAGTTGCGCGGAATCGCGAGGTGCTTGGTTGGATTCGAGAGTGAACTCAGCTTGTCAAAGGACCCAAACGACGGCATGAGGCCGCTCAGATTCGACAGGGACGGAATGTGCTGCAGAAAGGCCTCGGTCGAGTTGATGCGCGGGAGCCCGCCGAGCGACGGCACGCGGGGAATGCCGCTGCCGTGGAGCCGGTCCATGGACGGAACGCGCGGCATTTTGTCGAGCGCCTTGTCGAGCGACGGCACGCGCGGGAGACTCATCGTCGATGATGACGTCATTGACGACGTGTGCAGCTTGTCGGACGACGCGGCGCGGGCAATGCCCGACATGGGCGGCTTTCCTTTCGGTGCAGGCTCGGCAAAAGGATGGTCCACCGGCGTCTCCTTCTTGGAGGCTTCGGCCGGCGGCATGCTCGCAATGAAATTTGAAAATTGCTCGAGCGAGTTGACGCGCGGGATGCCGTTGAAGCACTCGAGCGACGGCGACCGAAACATCCCTGCGTCGCCGTGGTTGGAGAGCGACATCGAGGATGGGTTGCGGGACATGGACTGGAGGCCTTGGAAGCAGTCGAGTGACGCAATGCGTGGGAAGAGCGACGAGAAGCTGTCGATCGACGAGACGCGCGGAAAGTTGTCGGCGTGGTGCTTGGCGTCTTCGGCTTCGTCGTCCTTGTGCTCTGTTGATGTCGGTTCCGTCTTGACGCGGGAGGAGGGTGACGTGTCATGCGGCGATGTGTGGCGTGGGCTCGGGTCGTGCTGTTGTGGGCTCACGTGGCGGCTTCCTGTCTGCGACTTTTCAGCGTCCTGGCCGTTGGTCTTGCTCGCTCCGCTATTGCTGTTGTTGTTGCTGTTGTTGTTGTTGTTACTGTGATGGTGGTGCGGGTACGCTGGCTGCATGTGTTGCGGTTGTTGTTGCATTGGGTGCTGCATGCCAGGGTGGTGATGGTACCCGGGAGGTGGCGCAGTCGGCGGTGGGCCCTGGCCCATGGACGGCGGCGCCTGGCCGGGCATGCTGTGGTAGATGGGCCGCGTCGTGAGCAGACGGCCCCGGTCGCGTGTGAGCTCGGTCTCGAGCCGCTTCTCGCGGCGCTGCTGGTTCATACGTTCACGCTCGAGGTACACGCGCTCGAGCTCGGCGAGCTGCTTGCGCGTATTCTCGACCTCGTCTTTTGAGGGCTCTTTAGCTTTTTTGCGAAAGATGATCTAAGACCATTTGAGTCCATGCAGCATGAGATGATGATGCGTGTACCTTGCCTATGCACTGGTTGCCCGTGTACTTTTTCGATATCCGCATCGGGTCGCAGTTGAGGAGCTTGGAGAGGAACGTGCGCAGCGTCGTGCCCTCGGCCAAGGGCAAGTTCCCGAGCTTGAATTCTTCAATGAGGCGGTCGCAGTAGAGCGCTTCTTCGGCCGTCCACTTGCCCTTGCGCATCTTTCCGGGCGCATTCGACCCCTGCTGCTCGTACGACGTATCCAAGAAGACCTCGGGTGGCAGCTCGTATACGCTGGCGCTCGGAAAGTGGCCAATCGGTGCCTGGCCGTTGTAGCTGCCGCCGTTGGTCGGAGGCATCGCGTGCATCTGTGGCGGCGCGTACGACTGGCGACCCATGGGCATCGCGCTCTGGCCTTGGCTGTGGAGTGGCATCGGGTATTCATGTGGATGGCCCTGCGTGGCCATGGTCGGGAAGGATCGGTTGATGCCTTGGTGGCGCTGGATGGGCGTTCGGCAGACTGGGCACGTCTTCTCGTTCTGGATGTAGCCCTCGACGCAGTGGAAGTGGAACTGATGCTGGCACGGCTCAAGGACCATGTTGGGAGGCAGCGACTGCGACCCGCAGATCGGGCACGAGGGCTGTCGCCGCATGAGCTGCGCTTGCTGGTACGGATGCATGCCTTGGTAGAAGTTGCTGCTGCTGCTACTGCTCGCGTTGGCGGGCGACGGGGCGTCGGTTGCAGCCTTCCGCTCTTCCATTTGCATGATGATGTTGAACCAATCTGCTAATGTCGTCCCTTCTGGTTGCTCCTGCGACGCTCTTTGGGTGTCCAAGTATTTATATTCAGCCGCGTTCCTTTCCCGGTTCAAATCCCACTTGGCGTTTGTATGCTCCCTACAAATCCCAAGTCCTTTGCGTTTAAAAAGTCTTTTCGTCGCCTTGTGATTCGTTCGATTTCACCCAATCAACGATCGCATAGAGCGTGTCCCAATCGTTGAAGCGTGCGCTTTTCAACCAATGAAACGCGTCGGAAAGCCAGCGAGAAAGGGTATGACGTCGGCTCGCCCATCACGCACGGTCCAACGGCAGACGACTCATGCGGTCGATCCGGTGCTATACCCTTGGCTACGTGTCTCTACCTACAGCAGCATAGATCGGCCTCTCTCAATGGACGCTCATGTAGTCCCGACGTTTGCATGTTTGCGCGACGAGCCGAAATCCACTTTATCCGGATGACGCACCGCATCCGGAAAACAGAAAATGCTGCGCCGCGAGCCAACACGGCTCGACGTCAAGGACGGCTTGGCCGACGAGTACGAAGCGTACCGCGACAAGCTGATCGAAGCCCGCGCCCGCCGAGACGAGGCCGCGCGCAAGCCGCCGCCTGGGACGTCGGCGGAAGAGCACTACGTGGCGCGCGCCAAGGCCGAGCGCGAAGCCCGCCTTGGTATCCACCGCCGGTGACCGCGATTGACACGCCTTCAATGCGATCTTATGATGCGATGCATGGCTTCTGGTGTCCGTGGCAGGAAGCCTTTAGGTGCGCGTGGTGGGCCATGTGGAAGGTCCTGCGTTGCCTGGCATGTAGGACATTGCTGTCGGCGAGCTACGTTCTTATTGTACCCGAGAGGCACTTGGGGTCGCACGCCCGTGGACACCATGATTCGCTGCAGGTGGCATCTCTGGCAACGGCGCGCGTAGCACGAAACGAGAAGCGACATTGCTCTTCGCACTGCATACCGCAAATCTGCAGTGGCTGCTGGCGACGAGGAATGCCATCGAGTATTACCGGCACACGCTTCCAGCTCATTTTCGTGACGCGTGCCCACGGTCCATCGCTTGCGTTGCATGCGACCCGCCCGAACGTCTTCCTTTCTGTGGCGTTGGCTTGCGACGTCGGAGGAGTAACGCAGTCGACGTTCGAGTGGCCAAGTAGGATACTTGGCGCGACGGGGTCGCATCCACTGCATTCCTGCTCTTGTTGGCTCCCGTTTTCTGTGTAGAGACTCGAGCTCGTACAGTGCTTTTGATTGATTCGAATGCGATGATTGTATGCGCTAGCACGAGAACGGACGCCGGGTCTCGTAGGAGCTGGACATGCGCTGGACCGCACAGACAACACCGAGGACGGCGATGGCCGTGCTACCGATCGCGACCGCGTAGAGCGCGAGACGATGGCGCTTGGAGAGCTCGTCGTGCAGCAGCACGGGCGCGAGCAGGAACGGAAACACAAACGTCGTCGTGACGCCGCTCATGGCACCGACGAAGCCGAGGAGGTCGTTGACAAAGGGCAGGACATTGGCGACGAGGAAGCCGACGCAGACAATGCTAAACGTCAAGACGAGCCACAAGAGGCGCTGGCTCAAGGTGGCGTGCGCGCTGTCTTCGTGCGGCGCGTGGCAAAGGTCGATTTCAATGTTACGGGCAAGGACCATGACGGCCATGACGTACGCGACGATGATGTGGCTCAAGACAAATGCACTGCACCAACTATCGCCCAAACGGTTGCCAGAAAATATACGGCGAGGGCGCGTACCGCCGGGCGACATCGCTGGCGAGGTTTTGCGTGATCGGGTTGAGCACGGACGTGCCAATGCAATAGTAGCCCACGCTCGCAATCGTAAAGTAAACGACGCTCAAGAAGGACGTCGCGCCGTAGAGCGACTGGCGGAACGACGACGGGTGCTTCATCTCGGACATGATGTCGACGAAGAAGACATGTCCTGCCCTACATCGGATGCATTACAATCGATCGACCGCCGGCTCGTGTTCGTTGTCGTACATGGCAAAGACGACGTCCATGCAGGCGACCGTGGCTGCTTCAAAGCCCGTGGCGGACGGAACCCACTCGGTATCGACGGCCTGGAACCGCCCATGCCACGCCACTTCCACTACAATGGTGGGTTCGATCCTTCTGACCGCGAACAAAAGGTCGTTTTACCGATAATGAGAAGGACAGGCACGACGATGGAGAGGGCGCCGACGACCGCCATCGACGTCATTTCGGTAAAATTACGATACTGCGCGAGCGGCAAGACGAAGGCTGCGACCATGGTCGCGCAAGAAACAAAGCACAGGTCGTTCGTGAGCTCTTTTACAAAGAGCGATGCGGTCAGCTGGTACGAGAGCTACGGATGCCATGAGGTAGGAGCGAGATTCTATCGGCGGTACGCAGATGCCCGTCATGTATGTGTAGCCAAAGAGCGTGATGCAAGCGTGCCCGAGGTCCCCGTACGCTACAGCAACGTATGCATGTGGAAGGCCCAGGGGACGGCAGTTCTACCAGCGTGGCCCAAGTCGGCGTACACCAAGGCGGTCGGGACGCGGCCCTTCATGCGCGTCATGAGAAGGCCGCTGTAGAGCGAACCGCCCAGCGTGATGGCGAGAGCGAGAATGCCCCATCTACATAGCGCCAGGCGCATTGAGGCATATGCCATTTAGAGGACGAAGCATGTACAGCCAGCCAAGCATGGCGAACGCGTGGGCAAGGCCAAGCACGCCGACGCCGACGACGTTGGCGACGACGATGAACATGCTGTCGATCCACGAGTTGTGCGGCTCGCTAGCATCGCGCCGGGCGAAATGGACCGCTGCCTTCTCTGCATGGGCGAGAGAGACGCGCTTGGCCCGCGCCTGCATGCGCCCCTTGCACAAGATCCCGTCGACTGCCAGCGATTGGCTGTGACAAGAAAGGTGGATTCGTCCACGTAAAAATACCATTTTTTGACAACGCTTTCTGCTGATCAAAGATGGACAACCTGTACACACGCCAGGCCAGCTTGCATACGACGACTTCTGCTCTACGCCTTGCGTACATGGATGTCATGCGACTAAGATTGGAACACACGCTCTGGTGTCCGGCTACAGTGTGCTACTTGGCCGCGTAGGTGAACGCCGCTCGAGGCTGCTTTTGGTCGGGCTGGAGGAAGACGCGGTCAGAGAAGGACCACGCTACATCGACAGTGCATTCAATGGGGCAGCGGGGCGTCGTGCACCGTAGCACACCACTAACAGGCAACATGCGTTAGGGGTGGGGGTCCTCGTGACACACTCTGGGGCTCACTCGGTCACGAGACCCGGCACGATTTCTTCGTACTCGATAGCTGGTGCTGAGAAGCGCACTTCAAGCGCGCCCGTTTCGATGAAGCCCGTGCCGAAGATCTGCATCAGGGTACCCCCCCGCAGCGAACCGCTCGCGGGGGCCAGGGCCGAAAACGTTGGCACCTCGAAAAACCGCACTCGCGCGTCGAGATCTCTACACCACTCCATCGTGACACCCTTTCATCGAGCAAGGTGGTACGGACGCCGTCGTGCAGTCGCCCCGGCCGTTCCAGTCACCCGTAAACTGCTGGCCATTCAGCGCCACGGCCACGTTGGAGAGGCCTACGCAGTACCATGGTCGACACTTGGCGCAAATCCTTCCTTTTTACCAGCGGCAAACGGTGGTGCTGTGCAGACAACGCCAGAACCG
Organism: Saprolegnia parasitica CBS 223.65; assembly: GCF_000151545.1. Lineage (NCBI taxonomy): Eukaryota > Oomycota > Saprolegniomycetes > Saprolegniales > Saprolegniaceae > Saprolegnia > Saprolegnia parasitica. Next base: position 662,806 of record NW_012156401.1, on the reverse strand, counting down.
TCGACGCGCCCCGGTACGTAGCGCGTCGATGATGCGCCGTTGGAGAAGGCAACTTGGATCATGCCGCCGTAATCGTTCAAATCGTCGCCGTGCACAACCACGGGAACGCCCCCGTTGTCGGCACGTACGCCGGCGACACGAAGAAGAGGCGCGGCGTGCGGTAGTACAAAAAGCTCGAGCCGAGCCCGCGGAAGAACGCGTTGGTGTTGGCAATGAGCTGCTTGGTATCCATGTGAAAGTCGACGCCGTTCAGCGTCACCTAGTACCCACTGTTGCGTAATCGTAGCAATGTGCACGTACTTCGACGAGCACGAGCTTGCACGGTTCATCATCATCATTTCTCTCGTCGTCCTCGGGCCGCGGCCAGGGCGGCACGACGCAGACAAGGCTGGATGGCTGCGATTTGTGCGTGGTCGCGGGGGCGTCTCGGACGACAAGCGTCTTCGGGCACCGAAAGCGAACTCGCGACGAGATGCAGTCGGGCAGCGGATGCCACAGATCAATGACGAGCGGCGTGCCCCCGGAGAAGGGACCTAGTGCAGCGATCAACGACAGAGTTGCCACCTCGTGTGTTTGTCAACCGTGCGTCGTGGAGAACGCGCGCAGCCGCGGCGGTGCATAGTACACAAATGGCTTTTTCGGCGCCAGTGCAAAGTAGAGCTCGTCATCGAAGCTCAGCGACAAGGCCACGGCTTCGACTTGCGAATATCTAATCATCATCTCGTTTGGTCGATATCCCGTTGCAGAAACGTCGCCGCCTACTGGAAGGACTCGATGTCCGTGTTTTTCGGGCTGCGACATTGCACAAATCGGTGGCAGCTGCTAAGCGTCGCCGGCACCGTCGCCAGGACAGCGCCCGAGACGTCGAGGGTGAAGCGCACATACAACGTCGGCGCACAGGCTTCGACCTGTGCGTCTTCGAGCGGCACCAGCGGGTGGTCTTCGTCGACGCGTGGGTGCGCAAACTAGACCGTGGATAGGAGATATGATATGGGATCGTTCTAGACTTCAAACACACCGCGATCCGAAGGCTTAACTCGGTGTTGCCGCGCGAAATGCCATACTCGGGCGAGACGAACTCGCAGAGCGGTTTGTGGTACACGAGCAGTCGCTGGATCGGATAGCGCGTAAAGTGCAATCCGCCGTTGATAGAAATGGCCATCTCGTACAAGCCGGCTTCGTGGAACCACGGCGTCGTGACCGATAGGTGCCGCGACTCGCCCGCAGGCATGGGCACGCGCACCTAGTCGCTTAGTTAGTCGAACATGGTCATCGTATCGTCCAACGACACCTTGTAGTCTTCGCAGTGACTCGTGGTTTTGCACTCGCGCTCAAACCGAACGATCGCGTGGGACGCCGGGCGCAAGCCTGGCGCTTGCCACGGGTCAAAATCGAGGTCCAGTGTCTGACCTTCAAGGTAGAAGCACGCGTGCGGGCGCAGGCTTCGCAGCGACGGCGGGCGGAAGATCTCAAACCGGTTATGCTGGCCCCAATCGGCCCACTCGGAGCTCGATGGCGGCGGCGGTGGTGCGTCAAAGTCGACGCCGTTCCAAGCGAACGCTAGCGTATATTGCCCGACACCGGCGTCCTCAGGGAAGACCATGGAAAGGCGCAACGTCTCTGCTACGACGACGCTGCCCTTGACGCACCACGTGTGCTGGCCCACACGTCGCTGTATCTGTACGGACGGTGACAGGAACGACGCGAGACGCCGTTGCAGCAGGGTCTCGGCGTCCGTCATTGGTGTCTGGGGCGTCGCGCCAACGCTAAGGTGCGCGCGCAGCGTGAGCCCGAGACGATCTGGCTCCGGGATCGTTGGCGGATCGAGGTCACACAAGTAAGTGGGCAGGTAATACTGAAAGCGCTGACGGCAAGGGACAAACGCACTGTCTTCGAGGCTCACACAGATCGTCACACTACCCCTGTGATCGTCGTATTCAGGCAAAGAGCCTTGGTAATGGAAGATGGTGGAGCTACCAGTTGGCATGGTTGGTGCTGCGGAGTGGCTCGTTGAATTGCGGTGTCGTGCACAGTAGCTTCTTGGACGAGAGAAGCTTGGCGTTGACTTGGGTCAAGATCTTGTCGCCAAGCAGGAAGCGGACTTTAGCGTCTGTCTCGTGCAACGGCGCGCGCAGGTGGACATCCGAGACGCGGCGTGGGATGTCCAAGGTGCCGTTGAAATGCGCCCCTAGAATCGCCAGCTCGGTGCCGCCGCGAATCGGCCCACACGCGGGCTGCAGCGCCTCGAGCACGAACGGCAGGCGCGCTCCGCGTGGCGCCACAAGCATCGCGCCCCTTCGGACAGTTGATATGAAATTACCGCAAATAAGTACACCATCTGGGCGTGTCACACGTCGCTTCGCGAGCCCTATCAGCCGCATGCGAGCCACTTCGAACTTCGATATGGCGAACCCGCAGCAAATCGAGGCCGTCTCGCCCATCGCATCCCTTTCTACAGTGTACTTGGATCCATGTCTGCTTGCAATTGCATGCCTCTTGTGTCCATCTCGCCGCGCACGACGCGTATCGTTTGTCGTGCCTCCTCCTCCTCCGAGAAACGCGCCCATGATTCCAGGCTTCGAACTTCGAGGATTTGTCTACAGGCACTGGAATCAAGGAGGAATGCAGGCGGTCGCGGTGCACGCAGCTCACTTAAGGTAATTCGGGTACGGAACAATATATCGTACGATTCCGACGCAGGAACTGCCGCGGCGCCTCTGTGCTTCCTGCGCGATTGGCCTTAACTAGAGAAATCTGTTTCTCTCGCTCCTCGCAAACGGGCTTTCGCTCTACCTGGATAGGCTGCGGCGGTCTTGGCGTCGAGAGAGTTCCAGTCGCCTGAACCAAGTCGCCAGCAGCGCGGGTGAAAATTTGCACCGTTGGTCACGGCCTTGCCCCAGGAGTTGGGTGCGTGGAGATTTGCACTTGGTGTTTGTATACGCTTGGCCAGGCGGGCGCGATTTTAAATTAAAATGCGACGACGCCGATATCGAACATCGGTCGCCAGCAGCTTGTTACACAGCTTTGCGCCAGTCCGAGCAGTAGCCTCATGGCACCGCCGATACTGCTTCTCGCATGGAGCCTCCTCCTTGCGTGGGCTGCGCCGCTTGCCGCCGCTGGTACCGACACCTCCATCTCTGGCGACGAGGGCTGAGGGCGCATGGCGATAGATAGCACGTGCCCGTCCATCTGCACGTCCGACGAGTCGTCCTGGGCCGGGTTCACCACGGACGGCAAGGTCAATATCTGCATGTGCAAGACCAGCACCTCTGGCTGCGACTGCAAGCAGAACAACCCGAACGTCTACTGCTTCAAGTTCACGACCGACACGCCCGGCAAGGTGCTTGGTGTTCTGGCCTTGGAACCGCAATCCTCCGGGGGCTGCGAATCGGGGCTTACCGACTGCCGTAACTCGCACGCCTGTCGCGAAACCCATTCCTTACGAGATACGCTTTAGGCTGCAGGACGAGCACGAAAACGCCGGCGCCAACGACCGTAACGGCGGCCCCCACTTCGTCGCCGACCACCGAGTCGCCCAAGCCGACGCCGTCCACGGCGAGCCCCACTACGAGTACGTCCCCAGGTACAACGTCCCCAGCCACTACACCCGTCGTGACGACTGATGGACCTACTGCTTCTCCCTCTGCCACTCCCACCTCTGCTCCTCCCACCTTGGCGCCTACGACAACACCTACGACGACTCCACCAGGTTCCAGCTCGCCGTCGTCCGACTCGAACGGCTCGTGTACGTCCGCGCTCCACTCGGTCGCCCTGGTATAACTTGTCTCTAGCGCTACAAACATGGCAAATTGGCCTCATCATTGGCTCTGGCGTTCTCATTCTCGGCGTCCTCTGCACGCTCTGCTGCCTCTGGCGCTCGAACCGCGAGCGCATCGAGCGCCACGAAAACGTCGAAGAGGACGAAGAGTTTTACCGCGAGAACTACCAAACCAACAAGCGCCGCTCGTCCGAGATGCACCAGTTCCACCCGTCCTCGAGCAATCTCGCGCGGTCCGCGACCCGCGCCGACTCGGCGCCGCTCGCCCCTGCAACCAGCAACTACGCCGACGAGACGTACTCGGCCATTATCAACGGCAACGACCTCTACTCGCGCCGCGGTAGCAACGGAAGTCTCCTCCTCACCAACCTGCACAACCCGACGTCGCCCGCGCGCCCGGGCATGGATGACAGCAATCGGTCGTCGCTCAAGCCGTTGCACCCGCTCGTCGACGTCTAGTCGCACCTAGTCGCTCGATTCCACATTGCCACATATAACCTCGACGACACAGCATATATATCATCCACCTAGTACCGTCTGCATGGACAACGGTCGTTGCTGCGACGTAGCACCGTGTATAAGGCGTGGAAGCGGCGCTCCGCGAGCAAGCCAGAGCGACACGATGCTGGAGCTCGTAGTATACAGCGACGACCGCCTCGCCCACCACCCGGCGAGGGACCAAGACATTGCATGCACATTCCGCGGGGAAGAACTCCCCTACCCCCGAGAAAGAGCTCCCCTAACCCTGAAGGTACCGCGCCGATGGAGACGACAAGCGACTCATACCCCCATCAGCAGCAGGCACACTACGATCGTAGAGCTCCCGACCGTCTGCACCTTTGTCTGGTCGGTGAGCGTGGTGTCGGAATCGGGTCAAAATGAGGTTTTGTTGTGTGTTTTTAGACAAAACATTTACTTGCGCTGCTTGAGCTCCTTGAGGACCTTCTTGACACGCAATTTTTCGGCCGTGATGTCGTGGAGCATGCTCGTATACATGCTTTCGTCGATCGTCGCCTTGTTGGCACGGAGCTGGGCCTCGATCTCGCGCAGATCTTCGAGCCGCTCGGTCATCGCCACGTCCTCGGGCACGGTCGGCGTCGTTGCGACAGTCTCGTCGGTCGCTTCGGCCGCCGCCTCGACAAGACCGCAGTTGAGGATGCGGACCTCGGCCTTGGGCTGCCCACCGCGCGTACCGAGCGCTTCGATCTTCTCGACGAGGTCCATGCCTTCGAGCACGCGGCCAAAGACCGTGTGCTTGCCGTCCAGCCACGGCGTCGGCGCCGTGCAAATAAAGAACTGCGACCCATTCGTGTTGGGCCCAGCGTTGGCCATCGAAAGCGTGCCCGCGCCCGCGTGCGGCACCGAGAGGTCTTCGTCCGCGAAGCGGTCGCCGTAGATCGAGAGGCCACCTGTGCCGTTGCCGTTGGTAAAGTCGCCGCCTTGAATCCTATAGGTATCCATGAGCCCCCATTAAGAAAGAAACGCGATTCAACATGAAGTTGGGGATGATGCGATGGAAACGGCTGTTGCGGTACGTCAGGGCCGTGCCGTTTACCGCGCGGTCGCCGGTGCAGAGCGCCACAAAGTTGGCGACCGTCTTGGGCTGCACCTTGTCGTAGAGGCCGAATACGATCGTGCCGGACGGCTTGCCATTGATGCCAATGTCAAAGAGACCTTGGACTCGACGTCGAGCTAGTTCGAAGAAGCGCATCGCAAAATGGCTATACACGCATGCGCACTCGTACCTTGCCGTCGTACGCGGCCGACGTGGGCTCGGCCAAGCCCAGCTGCTGCTTGAGCGCTTCGTACGACGGCAGCACGCCAATGTACGTGCCCATAAAGTACCCGCTCATGAAGAGGCCGCCGATGAGGCCGATGCTGCCGAGGCTCGAGGACGAGCTGCGCTCGCCGAGCGGTGGTGGCATCTTGGCATTCGTCGAGAGGTGGCGTGGCGCCTACTTGCGACGTCGTTATCATCCCGCGCTGATGCAACGAAGGCGAAGGCCACGTACTGTGAGGAGCGCGCGCCGAAGCGTCTGGTGCACAAGCATGGTGGTCGGAGGGCTGGCGAAAGTACGCCGGCCTCCCTGTGATTGGCTGCGACGATAAAGCGATATGATTGGCCAAAAGAATGCAGCGCTGGGATTGGCCAAAATAGAGTGCGCATCGTTGACAGCGATCTTCAAGCAATGGGCACGCGACTTGAAGGAAAGAGCAGCGGGGGGGGGGGGTATATACCTTCGAACGCTGCGTCGACAAATGGACCTAGGTGCTGCACCGGCCACTGCTGCCATGGCGCTACCGACCTTGCTACGTCGAACGTTCCAAGGCGATAGCATGGTGGCACGATGCGCTTGTTTTTTTCGCGCTCGAATCGTATGTTGGCGATGCCCGCGAGCTGAGTCAAGCCGCGAGCTGAGCCGCGGCTTGTCCCGAATAGCTAGCTACTCGGTGCGTCGAATTATTGGCAGCTACTTGGATTCGAACTCAGAGGCACTTCGTGGTCGTCGTCGTCGCGGTCGGAATTCGAGCCTGTACAAACAATATTCATAGCACATGTCTTTGCAACTTGTGGTTGGTGATCACCTCCCTATGGACCGATGAGAGCGTAATGCAACGTCGTAATACCCAGGGAGCAGCCCCAGGGAGCAGCCCCAGGTCCAAGGTGATTTCCATGCCATGTATCACCTTGGGCTCGACAGACTGCGTCGTCGTGGATATTACTTTACAGGATCCCTGGGATTGAATACATTGTGCGTCGTTTCGTGAGTGGTTATGCTGCGTCGTCATCCCCGTTTGTTGGCTGCGTACCGCCAGGAACGAACGATCGATCGAACGACCCGTCCCGCTTGGCGATGTGGGATTGTATCCAAGCCTGTGACGACGTCGCGTGTCAATTGTTGAGAAACGCCGGGTTCGATATCGCGCCGTCCAAGCCGCAACTGGTCGTGCATAGGGCGGCTCGGAAGAGGCGCGCGCGAATAGGCCTGCTGATCGTACGATCGACCAAGTCTAATAGGAAGGAATATATCGAACGGCGTCGAACGCGGCAGCTGCCGACGCGCTGCATGCACGTGCCAGCCGGATCTGCGGAAACCCGGATTCGAATGGTCCAAAGCCCCGTTCTTATTCCCTCGCCCAGCTTGCAATAAAATCTGGGAAACCAGCCGCCACGTCCATTTTATTCCAGCGTGGATTGGCGACGCATACAAAGTACAAGGTAATTGGAATAAAATAGCATTCATATTGGGAGAGAAGTCGGGCCCGCCTGAAGCTCCAGTGCGCCGCTTGGAGTGAGTAACCCGGCGCGACGCAGCAAGCGCAGCATTCCTCTCCCTTGCAGCGGACTGCCATCTTCTTCTTTTCGGCGACGATGACGAAGAGCGTCCATGTCGAGCTCTTCATGTCCATCGACAAAGAGGCGGCGCGCAACCCGATGAAGCGCAAGGCGCCAGTGCTACTGAGCCTGCCGCCGACGGCGACGGCCGCCGACGTCATCCGCCACTACCATGCCCACGCGCTCGGCAACACGTATGCCATGCCAGCGATGTATGTATGCTCAAGGACATTATTGGTGTAGCTTGCTGCAGTACGTGGCACGCGGCCAGATCCTCGCCAAGGTCGCAAAGGCCCCGGCGATACCTCGGCAGGCACGCGCTACAAGCGCATCGCCGACATTGGGGCTCTCCACGACCATGGACACGTGTTGTATCGTCCCTGTACAGAAATGCAACAGGCGCTCGAGGTATGGCTTGCTCACGAGAACGACCGCTCATCGCACGATGCTGTAGCAGGCCAACTGTGTGACGCCGGCGGTCGTGGTCCGCCCACAGCTTGAACAGATACAGACGCCCTCGAAGGACCACCGAAGCACACTCAAGCGCAAGGAGCGCACCGCGTCGGAAGACCGCCGCCGCTTGTTGATGATGCTGACGGACCCCGCCGAGCTGACGTCGCGGGTACGCTCGCGCTCGCGTGGGCCGATCAGCATCTCATATATACCATGTAGATGCGCGACGACGTGTCGGACGACGACGACGACGAAGGCTTGTCGCGCGCCAAGCACGCCAAGGCCTCGCCGTACTCGCAGCAGGGCGTGCCGATTGCAGGCATCGCCCGTCCCTCCTCCTCGTCGGCCTCGTCGTCGCAGACCAACACGCCCGTCGAAATGCTCTCGCGCAACTTTGCCAACCTCGAGTTTGAGCCGATTGAGTCGGACATTGATGATACGCCCGACATATTTATGAGTCTCCACCCGCGCCGAAACGCCATGCCGTCGCAGTCGCCCGTCGGCCGCGAGTCGCCGACGACGCCAACAACGTCGGACGCCAACGTGTTTCTGCCGCTGGCCAAGCCGCGCGGGTCGAGCTCTCGCTACTCGAGCTCGCGCGGGTCGCTGAGCACGGTCACGTCATCCCCGACGATGAGCACGCACACGTCGCCGTCGCTTTTGAGTATGGACCTGCCGCGGCACTCGCGGTCGCGGCCATCGCTCGAGAGCCCGTGCCGGCGGCCGTGCTTTCCGACGCCGACCAAGTCGCGGCCGTCCAGTGCGAGCAACCGGCCGTCGCTGGACGGCGTCTTCGACTCGATGCGGTCGACGGCGCGCGCGTCCTCCGACCTCCGGCCTTCGGACCTCTCGGACGCAATGGACACGTTCGATGAGAATGCGATCGCCATGTACACGCCCTTCTCGTACGCGTCGCTGCTGGAAGGGTCGATCCTGGTGCAACATGATTTTTTCGGCAAGTACTCGCTCGGCAAGCAGCTCGGGCACGGGTCCTTCTCGACGGTCTCCGAGTGCTTTCCTCGGCACGACCCGACGACCAAACGTACGTCCGATCGATCTTCTGTGTGTAAATGGCTTAGTCCGTCGTGTTAGTCGCGGTCAAGGTCATCGACAAGCTCGCAGTGCACGAGCCGCGGTTTCTGTCGCGCGAGATTGAAATCATGTCGTCGTTGCACCACCCGGGCATCGTCAAGCTCCTCGAGCTCTTTGAGACGCCGGACCAGCTGTACCTGGTCATGGAGTTTTGCGAGAAAGAATTGTTTCAATTCATCGACGAGCACGGACCGCTGCCCGAGGCGCAAGCCAAGGTCCTCTTGCGCAAGCTCATCCAGACGACCGCGTATCTGCACAGTACGTCGAACGAAGATCAAAGGCGATCAGAACTGATATCTGGATACGTAGAAAACGCCATTGTGCACCGCGATATCAAGCCGGAAAACATCCTCATCGTCCACGACGACGTGTGCCACGTCAAGCTCTCGGACTTTGGCATTGCCCGGCGGCTGCAGGGCCCGTCTCGGACAGCGACCGTCGTGCCCGACCACGCAGTCTTTGCGTCGACGGACGACGATAGCAGCTTTCGGCCGCGCGAGCGCTTTGCCCGCGCCCACACCAAGTGCGGGACGCGCGACTATGTGGCCCCCGAGGTCATGGGCGGCAAGGGCTATGGCACGCAAGCCGACATGTGGAGCATCGGCGTCGTCTTGTACGTCGTCTTGAGCGGCTACGCGCCCATGTTCGGCCCGGCCGAGGGCTCGACCGACGTCGTCGTGCAATTTAGCGAAGACGTATGGAACACCACGTCGCTTGGCGCCAAGCAGCTCATCATGGGCCTCCTCGTGCGGAACCCGGACAAGCGCATGACGGCGACTGAAGCCATGCTGCACCCGTGGCTCCGATGAGATTCCCAACCCACTGGCGTCGCCAGTAGATCCTTATTTTATTATTCGCTACGTAACATCGAGCAAGTGAACATTCTCTTCCTATGGCGAGATGGGTCGTCGTCCTACGTTGACGTCTGCTTCTTCTTGGTGAGCTGGACCGTCTCGCGCTTGAGCACATGGAGGAGCGTCTGCGAGCTCTCGAGGATCTTCATGTACGCGGCCTCGGTTTCCTGGATCGTCCGGTCGTACTCGTTCCTTGCCTGCGTCTTGCGCGCAAGCGTCTCGTTGATCTTGCTCAGACGGTCCGTGAGCACCGTGAGATCCTAGCCGTGCTGCATGAGCCCTCGTCGTCTTCCTCCGAGCATGCATGTACCTTCTGGATCTTGGCCTTCTCCTCCTCCTCCTTGAGGATCGCGCGGTTGACTTCCTCGCGCTTCTCGCGGAGGTCCTCGATGCACTTGACGAGCTCGTTGTTGTAGTTTTGCAGCGTCGCCCCCTGCTGCGCCATCGTGCAAACTCCAAATACGACAAAGAAACCGAGATCCCAACCGCCGACGTGTTTAAACACCTTTCTTGACGTGTTTAAACGCGTCCACCACCGCGTTGCAACGTTTCGACGCGCCGCTTCCACTCCACCTGCTCGCCCTTGCTACACTATGTCGTCCTGCCGATAGATAGAGTACTATGAAATGCGATCGCGTGGCTGCTGCGATGCGACGACACCTGCGGCGAATCCACTTTTGATAAACGCGTCCAAAAGACCCATTGAACGTTGAACGTAGTAGGTTGCAGCCTTTACCCGATCCTCTGTAGGCTTAGGAAAAGTACCCGAGCCGGCCGCGCGTCGCCTTCTTCTTCATGGACCAGAGACGCATCGAGCCGTCTTCGGCGCCGGCGACGATGGTCTGGCCGTTGGAGCTGACCGTGATCGTGGTCACCGGTCGCTTCTTGCCATGGCCGATCGACACGATGCACTTTTTTTCGAGCTCCATGCTCTCGGTCTGGAGCTGCCAAATGTAGAGGCCGCCGTTGGACGCGCCCGTGATCGCGTACGTCCCGTCCGAGACCATGCACCTACGTCGTCGTCGTCTTAGCCATCTCCCGCGGCAAGGAGATGCGATGGAGCATGTACTGGACGTTGGCGTCGTCTGGAAGCCGCAGCCGCGCCTGCTCAACACCGTCGGTCGAGACAACGAGCAGCTCGCTCTCGTCGGTCGCGCACACGAAGTGCGTACCGGCCATGCCAAAGCTCACGGCCACAACACGGTCCGCGCCCGTCGCGACGCTGGCAACACATGCAGTCGAGCGCAAGTCCAAGAGGCATACGACACCTACAACCATCGGACCGTCACACGACCACGTCTCTCTGCCTGCGTAGTACCGGTCGCTGTGCCCACGACGGCCACGGAGCCGTCCGAGTTGACGTCCAAGCACGTGATGGGCGCGCCGGCGTCGTCCATGACGGCCACTGGCGTCGAGAGCATGCCCGTCGGCCCATACTGCCAGAGCTACGCGCAGGCTGCAGCAACAATCTTATAAGGCAAGCATCGGATATGGTACCTTGACGGCCCCGGCGACGTCGGCCGTGACGAAGCGCGCGTCATCGAGGACCGCGAGCCCGACGACGGCGGCACCGGCCGGCAGCTTCCCGACGCGGCCAGTCTCGAGCGCGACCATGTACACGCACGCATCCAGAGCTGCGAAAAACACAAATTTCTCGTCCGGCGACACGTCGCACGCGACCGCCGCGCCTAGCACCATGACATCGTCGCGTCATGCTCATGCTCATGTCGTCGATCGTACCGCCGCAGGTGTAGCTACGACGCACCGAGCCGTCCGACGTGGCCGAGAGCTTGAACGTGCCGTCGCGGGCCGTGGAGAAGGCGTACTTGCCGTCCTTGGAGAGCACACACGCCGTGAGCGCTCTAGGACCTCGTGCATAAGATGCGTGTCCAGAACTACGATCGTAGTGAGGAGGAGGACGTACTGCGAGTGAAAGTAGTGGGGCAGCGACTCTTCCCACATGCTACCGCTCGCGGGGCTCTGGCTGTCAAAGGTCCAGCCCCAGTTTTTGCGCTCGAGGCGACGACGCAAGCTCGCTTTGATGCCGTTGAGGCTCAGCGTCGGTCGCGCGAAGCCAAAGACGCTTCGACGCGCCGACGTTGGCGTCGACGATGCTTCCTTGTCGGGCGACGGTACCGGCGACGGCACGGGCGGTGCGGACGCCGACGGGACGATCGGTGCAGCGTGGACGACGGGCTCGGACGGCGCGAGCTCGAGGGTCGCGGCGGCAGCCACGTCCGCGCGGCTTGGGTGTGGCGAGAGAAAGAGAAGCTTGGGCGTTTGGCCAAACTCTTGGATCTGCGCTTCGAACGAGCACTTTTCAATGGGATCCGAAATCGTCTCGAGGTTGACCGCCCCCTCGTACGACAGGTAGTAAAAGACTATCCCAGGTAAGACGTTGACACACAGACAGCACAACGCGGCAGAAGGAGTCAGGTACGTACGGTTGTTGGCGGCGACCGCTGCGTCGCCTTGCTGCTTGAACCCAAAGATGAGGTCGATCCACTCGTGCAGATGGGCCGAGACATGCTCGCTCTCGAGTGCCTCTCGGAGCTTGGCCACAAACTCGCGCGGCGAGTGCGCCCACGGCGGCAGCTCGACGTCACCGACACGCTCCAATTGCTGGGTCGTGCCCAAGTCGAGGTTCTTGACGTTTGAGAGCCACTCGGGGGGTGCGTCGACGTCGTAGAAGGCCGGGATGAGCTCCTTCAAGTCGGCGTGGTTGCTCAAGCAGCTTTGCCACGTGCCATGGATGCTACTCGAAGATGCGCGTTCGATCCCAAAAACGAGGTTGGTCTTACCTCTTGAAGAGCCGGTCCGCGGCGTCAAACTTGCCATTTTGGAGGCACAACATGTACTCGGGCGCCATGCGTACGAGGTAAAAGAGCACGTAGCCGGGCGTCGAGTAGTGGGTGCCATAGAGGAACGGCGGCGGGAGGCCCTCGGCTTCCATGCCCGACGGCATCGCTTCAAAGCGCTGCTGAAAGTATGCCAGGCGGTCCGGGTTGAGCGCGCCCACGGGCTTGGAGAGGTCGCGAAACGTGCTTGCTTTGGTCAAGTCGAGCTCGCTGCTCGTGTAGTCGGCGACGACCCACGGAAAGACCGGGTACTACGTAGAGATTTGTACAAAGATCGAGCTCTGATGCACGTACTTGGGTGAGGTCGTTGACCGTCCGCCCGGCTTGGTCGTTGAGAAACGAGAGGTACTCAAAATTGGAGACCGCACCGGCTTGCCACTTGGCGAGCATGTCGGGGATCTTGGCCGCATCGCCAATGTGCGCCACGTTGGGCTGGAGAAGGTCGTAGATCTCGTCGCGGTCGACCATCGTCTCGAACGAGTAGAGGTGGCTCGCGCCGTCGTCGAGCCGCACCTCGAGACCGCACTGCTTGAGCATGTGTCGCCGCTTGTGCAACGCCGTCACTTTGGTGTACGCAAAGTTAAGGACGGGGTCGCCAACGTTGTTGACTTGTGCTGGCTGAAAGTAGACCCTACTTCTCGATGAGACGAGCATTTTCGCAACGCCAGCGCACCGGAGGTTCGTGAGCATGAGCGTGCCAGGGTACTTGAGCAGCGGGACAATGCGGTTGACGACCTTGCCGCGTTTGAGCAGCGGCCGTTCGCGAAAGTCGGCGAGCAAGCTAGCGTGATCGTAATCGTTGCAGTTGGCGAGGATGAGAGGCTGTACCTCGGGTCGAAGACGTCCGTGTGGCGCGGGTCCAAGATCGGCGAGAGACGCATCTCCTCGTCAATCTTGTTGAGAATGCTCTTCGTGTGCGCCAGTGCATAGAGCGGCGCGATCGCGTCGACCACGTCGTGGACCTTGGAGTGCGCGAACGAGAAGATGAACTTGGAGCTCATGACGCTCGAGTCGGCGAGCACGCGCGGGACATACGGGTGGTCGAGCCCGCGCTCCTTCATCTCGACAGCAAGCCCGCACTCGAACGAGAGGTAGATCTGCTTGGTCTCGTCCTCAAAGATCTCGCCGCTCGGCGGGAGCGCCATGTCACGGAAGGGAAACTTGAGGATCGGCAAGATCGGGTCTTGCGGCTCGAACATGAGGCTGCGCGTGCAGAGCTTCAAGCGGCCTTGCACCTTGCTACGGAAGATCGCAATGAGAGATAGAGAACGCGGCGCATGGGCGGCGCACCGCTGCTTGCAGTGGTGGAAGGTGAGGCACGTGAAGACCGGATCGGGGTACCGGAAGACGCTAAAGTCCTAGTGTTCGCCGTCGCCTCGAGGTGCATGCGCAAGACTATGGACTTACATCGAGAAAGTACTCGCCGTCCTCGAGCAGGAGCAGGTTGAAGCGGCCCTGGACCGTCTTGGCGCCCGGCGTCGATTGTCGCCCGAGCATCGCGACTTGGTTTCTGGGAAAACCTTCGCATAACATGTTGCAGGTTTTTGATGGCCGATATCCGGAACTTTGGCGGTAACCGGAATGTATATCTATTGATACAGGTCTATCCGGTATCTCGACGGCAAACGGCAGCCGCGACGCGGCCGCGATCTTCGATGGCGATGTGCAGTCCCATCCTAGGACTACCGCGCCCTCGCGATGCTCATGGCGCTAGTAGGCGTGCTAGATGCTGCAGTTGAGAGTTGCTGGCGAACTGTGGTCTAGGTCATAGCGATGCATGCTAGGAGCACTTGGCTCGTGGCCATGTAGATGGTGCAGCTTGGGCGATGACGTATAGCGTCCTTTTGCCCAGCGTCGCGACCACAGAGACACGGAAAACGCATCCAAGAGCTACGAGACGAGCGACGCCTTATAGGATCCACCTCTTCTGGTGTAGCATGCGAGGTAGCCTCGAGGCACGGATTTGCTACGAGCTTCTGAACGCGCCCTTGCTGGGCTACACTACAGCGTTCGAGACATCGTGGTCTTTTCGGACGGCGCCGAAGACGTCAAGAAGCCATCAAGACAATCGTTTCCGGAACAGCGATGGGCGGAAGAAGGCCAAATGAAGGGCCATGGGTCGAGAGAGGTGGTGTGGGATTGCTAATATAGAGAGATTTGACCGCAGCGCCCTGACCAGCGCGGGTTTCATAGAGTCTACTTGGACGCCGAGATGTACAAGACTAGCGCACAGCGGCCATGAGCCAATATGAGTGCGGATGGCGAGCGACGTACCGTTGTTGCCGCGGATGAAGCAGTCGCCGTACTGCGCCTTGAGCTGGCCGTTGACGTACTCCTGGGTCTGCTCCATGGCGATGTTCATGAAGCCGTCGAGGCAGGCCAAGATACCCTTGTACTCGACGCCGTTGTTGAGCTTGACGTCGACGGGGCGGCCAAGGACGCTCTTGAGGAAGTCGGACGGCGCTTTCTTCTCCATGCTTTTTTCGGTCTGGCATCCACACAGGGCGCCTCTCAAATCCTATACCAATCCTGATTGTATACATTGTCGCAGTATTTCACCGAATTCCCACGAGCATCTGCACGCGGATTGGCTAAAAATCACTTCGGCATATAATTTACTGGTTCCTTTGCAGATGCCGTTTGCTGTCCACGGATCCAATAACTTCGCGAGGCTAGAGACTAGTACATGGCTGGCTTGGTTCGATGAGCAGCATGCATTTCCTGAGCGTCAAGTATCCTTTCATTGCCCTTCAAACTGAACAGGACAATGCAAGTGATATGATTGGACAATTAATTGCCAATGGCCTTGGGCCTTGCATGTTTTACACGGTGGTTTCTTCAATTATTTTCCACCGCAGTGGTGGGTTTTGCCATTTGCACCGAGCCCAGCATGAGCGACGACGAGATCGACCCGCTGGACGCGTTCATGGCCGGAATCGAGGCCCAGGTCGAGGTCGAGAAGGCAGAGCGCCGGCCTCGGATCGAGCGATGTACCTTCGAGGAGGAAGAGAAGGACGCGACGACGGCCAAGGCCATGCCCAGCGCTGCCCAAGTGTTTGAGGAAGACGTCGAGGACCGCATGAGCAAGAACCAAGACATGCAAGAGATCGAAGCGCTCGACCACTCGAAGATCGCGTATGAGCCATTCCGGAAAGCGTTCTTCAAGCCGACCATTGCAATGACGCCAGAAGAGGTGCAAGCGGCGCGGCGCGAGCTCGACATTCGGGTCGAGCTGCCGGTCGGGTGCGACGACGTGGGGCCGATCCGATCGTTCATGCACGCCGGCTTTAGCCGCCAGATCCTCGCGTTGCTCATGAAGCATGGTCTCGAAGCGCCGACGCCGATTCAGTCCCAAGCGTTCCCGCTGGCGCTTTCGGGGCGCGACCTCATAGCGATCGCGCAGACCGGGTCCGGGAAGACGCTCTCGTTCGTGCTGCCAATGATGGTGCACATCATGGACCAGCGGTATCTCGAGAAGGACGAGGGACCGATAGCGATTGTGCTCTCGCCGACGCGGGAGCTCGCCCATCAGATCTACGTTGAAGCCAAGAAGTTTAGCATGGACGCCAACTGCGCAGCCATTTACGGCGGTGCGGGCAACAAGTGGGACCAGATCCAGTCACTCAAGAAGGGCGCGGAGATCGTCGTCGCGACGCCTGGTCGCCTCCTCGAGCATCTCCGGAAGCGCGTCATCAAGTCCCTTTCTCGGGTCACCTTTGTCGTCCTTGACGAAGCCGACCGCATGTTTGAGATGGGCTTCGAAGCACAGCTCCGGTCCATCTTGGGGCAGGTACACGAATCATCTCCCATCATCGTCCCACCCACCTCTCGTTGTGAGGTAGATTCGACCCGATCGACAGACGCTGCTCTTCTCGGCGACCTTTCGCAAGCGCATAGAGGCTTTGGCGCGCGACGTGCTGACCAAGCCCGCCAAGATCATTGTGGGGACCGTCGGGCAGGCCAACGATGAAATCAAGCAAGTCGCGGTTGTGCTCCCAGTAGGTCTTGTATGTTCGATCAACGTCGTATCAACCACGACTTATGTAGAACCCCGCAGCCAAGTGGAATTGGCTCATTGCAAAGCTTCCGGAGCTCGTATCGCAAGGAAAGCTCCTCGTTTTTGTCAGTAGCAAGGCTGGCGTGGACGAAGTCTCGACGAACCTCAACGACCACCCGATCAAACTCACTTGCGTGTCGCTCCACGGTGACAAGTCGCAGTACGACCGATCCGACGCGCTCCATCGCTTCAAAACGAGCGCGTGTCCGATTCTGATTGCAACGGACGTGGCGGCGCGCGGTCTCGACATCAAGGACGTTCGCAACGTTGTCAACTACGACGCAGCCAAGTCGATCGACACACACGTGCACCGCATCGGGCGCACGGGCCGCATGGGCGTCGACGGCGTTGCGCCAGGCACCGCGTATACGCTCTTGACACCGAACGACGTCGAGTTTGCCGGCCACCTCGTCAACAACATGGACGGCTCGCGCCAAAGCGTCGTCGGCTCGGACCTCCTCCACCTTGCGGCGCGGTCTCCCCACTTTCATCGCCGCCACGCACCGCGCGCTTCCCATCCGGACGATGACGACGACGACGAGATTGATGCCGTCGAGCGCGAGTATGCGATGGCCATGACGCAACCAAAGTCCAAGCAGGAGCAGCGCCAGGGCCTCGGCTTTGGTTTTCAGAGCAAAAAGAAGGGCGGACCACCCGCAAAGCGAGGCATGGGCCTCGGATTCGTGGCGGCGTCCAGTGCCAGCAAAGCCAGCGCGGCCGCTCCGATGTGCATCGAACAGACCTTTGGCTTTGTACGGGGCTCAGCCCCGCCGGCGCACCACCCACCTCCAGCGTACCACCCTCCACCAGCGTTCAGCCCACCTCCAGCGTACAGCCCTCCACCAGCGTACAGCCCGCCGCCCGAGTCCCGTCCCGCTGCTGTCGTAGGTAGCAGTAGTAGCAGTAGCGGTAGTGGTCTCGCCCATGTGCCCGAGCGGAAACGCAGTCGGTGGGGTATGCGCGAAGCCGACGCGGTCGTCGAGCCCGCGCCCCGGGTCAAGAAGAGTCGATGGGGGCCCGCGACGTAATACGATTGCAATCCTTTCAGCATTCTCATCATCATCACGCAGGGCATGGAGCATGCCGATGTGTATAAAAGCGAAAACAAGTCCTGACGTCCTACATACGTTGTGTACACTACCGTGCTCACGTCGATGACGGGCTCGGCGGCGGCGCGTCAAACGACGCAAAGTTCTCGACCACTGGCGGTGCGCTAGCAGAACAATGGCGGTATGAGCAACAAGAGGCCATCCAGTAGCACTACCTGACGCTAAGCGACTCAAAGTCGGCCCACGACGCATCGTTGAGCGTGTGCGTGTCCGACGCCATGATCGCGTCGTCGTCGTCATCCGACGAAAGCACGGGAATGCCGGCGCTCATGCCGTACGCCGCGCGCGGGTCAAACTCTGTGAAATCTTCGTCTTCGTCGCTGCTACTGCTGTCGTGGATCATGGCCGGCGGGTCGTTGTCGTGCGGCAGGTCAAAGTCCGTGTCAAACGAGTGGTGTCCCTGCTCCTGCATCATGTCGGCAAACTGCGACGACGTAAACTGATGGTCAAAGTGCATCATGCTGCCGTACGCATCTTCCTACGCAAAGCGTTTTGAGATACAACCTCACGGCTGAAGCGTACGTCGTGGTGCGAGACGACGCTGTGCATCGACGTGGTTTCCTTCTCGTTGATGGCGCTGAGAGTCGTCTTTACAAACGCCTCCCACTTGGGCCAGAGCGGATCGTTCTCGAGGTGGTCGACGATGCTGTCAGCGTGCGTCATATCGTTGAGCGAGCCGCGGGCATCCGTGCCACGGACCTCGTCCGTCACGGTCGTAATCATATTGGAGATGCGCAGCAAGTGGCCCATATAGCCCTTGGCGTTGCCGTTCGTGACGTCCTATTGTAGGCGTTAGACGACGCATCGAGAGGAGTTGTTTGTCGTCGTACCGCGTTTTCTTCATACGTCTGCATGATGCGTCCGAGGAGGTTCGACTGCTTGAGAAGGCCGACCTGAAGGTCCGAGCCGCCGCTGGCAAGGATGCCAATGACCATGCTGTCGATCTCAGCGTGCAGCATGTTGACGGCCTCAAACTCAAAAAGAGGTCCAAGCACGTGCAGATCGCATTCTGCACGGTACACGTCAGAAGTGCAATTGAGTGGGGATGAAGACCGCACCTCGGCGAGAATCACCGCGTCAATGACACGGTACTTGGCTTGCATGAGGAGCACCAAAAGCCCCACGAGCTTGAGCCGGCGAAGACCCAAGCGCGGCACAGTCTGGTATTTGGTGTTGACGCGCGTACCCGCGTCGTCCTTGAGTGCTCTGCAAATCTATCGCTTCCGTGAGAGGCAAACTTCACAAGAATGGTATTGTACTTGGGGAAGGCGCTCGACCGTCGCAGAGATGACCACCGAGACCGTCTCGGGCGTGGTCGAGCTGTAGTGGGCGTTGGCGTGGCGCGTCAAGAGCGCCGAGAGCACCGTAAGCGCCGACGTCATCGACGACATGACCGGCGTCCCCGTCGGCAGCGCGAGATCCAGGATCGAGTCGATGATTTCCTTCGTTTCAATGTGCTCGACGAGGGTCAGCGACGGCGGGTTGGACGTGTCCGAGCTCGACCGCGTGCCGTAGTGGATGATGTCGGCCAAGATTTCGGCCGTGTGCTTGTGAACGTCGCTGTCGACAGCTACCGTCTCGCCATTGACCTCCTTCGTCGGCTTCAGATTCGCGACAAGGTAGTCGATGACGCGGCGGTCCGACTGCCACAAAAGCGTCTTCTTGGCCTCCGGCGTGCCCATGATGCTGTCGTCGTCGTTGGAGGAGTACCAGTTGTTGGACGCATACGGATGCGTAAAGTCGACGTCGTCCAAGTAGTCTGTCGTTCATGTGAGCCACCATGGACATGATATGGAAAACGCAACCTGAATGGTACGGCTGCATGAGGCGCTTGAACATCTCGGCGATCGAGAACGAGAGCGTATGGGCCATAAATCCTTGCAACAGCCAGTCCGCGTTCTTGTTCATGAGCGTCGTCATCTCTTGTGGCTTGCGAATCATGAGCAGCGAAATGACCTACACGCGCATTGCAGGGACGGGGCAGGACCCGTGGCAAGGATACCTTTTCAAAGTAGCCGGCGAGGCGCGAGTCGAGCGGTGACGGATGCTGGAGGAGCTTAAACAAGTCCTCGACGATTGCGCCGTCGGCCGCGGTCGAGAGCGTCTCGGTGATGCACATGATATCGCAGCACAGCACCTCGCACGACATGAACGGGTACCTAGGCGAAAAGGCCACGTGAGCACGACGGTGTGGATACATGCATCTTCGCACTTGATGGCCTTGAGGTCGCTTTCGCCGTCTTCGGGCGTGCGCGTAATGTAGTAGACCATCTTGCGCACCGACTCCTCCGTCGACAAGCTAATGGACATCATCATTCTCCGCCGGTCGTCGACGACGTGAGAACGTACAATTGCAGGAGCTTGACGTTGCGCGTCTTCACCTCCTGGATGAGCTCGTCTTCCTCAAGCACTTGCTCGAGCGTAAAGTCATCGCGGTCAAGAAGGTCGGCCAAGGGGCTAGAAGGAGGTAGCACGTCGCATGAGCCAGACGTTACGATGGATCGCCGCCCCTCGATGGCTGGCAGCGCATGGGCGAGGAAGCGCGCCATGCCATCGCCGCTTCCAGCCATCATGGCGGTTGCATCAAGATGCATCTACCTCGAGATGTTGAAGAGGGTCGCGGCCTTGGACCAGACGCTGCCGCTGTCGTCGGACGCGAAGAATGACATGGGGCTTCCTTCCGATTTTAGGGGAAATTTTGCAAAGGCTTTTCAGGAGGGAGCTCCTATGGTGTATTTCATATGCCATACAGATATACAATTTATTTAGATTAATCAACCTTTGGTACCCCACACAAGGTAAATCCGCAGGTCGTATCCACGTCTACGTTGGGGATCCCGCTTCGCTGTCAATGGCATCATACAAACAACAAGACGATTTCAACGCCGGGTCCATAAAAATGTTTGGCTGGGGCGCTCGAGAACCTCATATCAGCATGGTGTTAGTATGTATTCTCACAGGTTTGACACCTCTAGGAATACATATATGAACTATCGAATATGAGGGGTACTGAGAATGACGATCGATAAACATGAGTGGTGGATGTCGGGCGGGCTGGACGGTGACCGAATGGTATACAGTAACGCTGTATGGAAAACCGCCCGAGAGACAAGCATTCACGCTTGCGGCCAGCCGGTGCAACGTTGACAGACGCGCGTGCACAAGATGTCACGCACGGTCGGATCTCACTTTTCCATTGACCTCGTCCGCGTCACAACACCCAGAAACCTACGAAAATGCTCGGTGAAGACGATGTTTCGACCCGCGAAATCATGTACGATATTCTCGACGCCCAGCAGCACGACCCGACAGACCCGACGTTCCAGAAGCGACTCTACGACCGCCAGCGCAAGCGCGAGTACCGCAAGCAGGTGCCCCATGAGATGCGGTACCTCAAACAGCGCATCGAAGAGCTCGAGGCGCATCTGGCGGCGCTCCAAGCACAGCGCGAGAACCAAATAACATCGGAAGAAAAGTCCGCGCTCTCGATCTCGTGGCAGGTCGTTGCCACCGTCTTTGAAGAGGAAGCCCAGCACGCGCTCATCGAGAACCAAGCGCTTCGCGAGCGCCTCCACGAGATGAACCAATGGGTCTACGAGTACGTGCAGCAGACGCCGCCATAAACAACACAACTTATTTATGTTTTGACGCCGCGTGAAGATTGCCTTGCAGGAATGTGGACGATGGTGTAAGGATACAGTTAGAAGGTTAAAAGGCTAGGAGGTGTGCACGCTAGCCTCAATCTAGCGTCGTCGCCGTGCATCGTGTTGAGGTTTGTCAACGAATTTGGTCTGGCGCGAGAACGAGTAGTGCTGTGTTTTAATCACCGCCGTTTGGTATATTGCAACGCTGTAACGATGTCTGCGCCTATGCCGCTTTATTTCGGTTCTGGCAGCGCAAGTTTTACCTGTTTCTATGAGTAGTGTTTCCGTGAGGCGCATTGGATTTAAGCTGCGTTGGCGTCTGCTTGCTCCAGAGCGATGCAACGGACCTTCAAGCACGATCTCAGTCAACTGTGGACCTCCATTCGCATGACATGTGTCACCGAGGAGCAGGTCTTCGGGACACAATACGTCCATTTTCGACGACGACGCTCCAGTCTGCCGGTTCCTCGTCCACCGATCGGATGAATGAGCGTCTTTTGGGCTGAGTGAACGTCTTCTCCCGTTGCATTCATGCATACAAATGCCAAGTGTGGTGACCCCTTTGGCGTATGCGTAACGGGTGGAATGCTCCCAGCTGGAGAAAGGACCAAATCCAGCACGTCGATCGTCTTTTCGTATTGGACAATATGCTGCAGGAAGACGACTTATCCACGCGCGAGATCCTGTATGACATTGAGGACGCCCGGCGACACGACCCAGCGGACCCCAAATTTCAGAAGCGGCTCTTTGAACGGCAACGCAAGCGCGAGTACCGCAAGCAAACGCCGCACGAACTTCGGTACCTCACGCAGCGCGTGGCCGAGCTCAAGGCGCAAATCGATATGATCTTAAATGAGCGTGCGGTGCAGCGGTCTGCCTTGTCCTGGAAAGACGTCGCGGCGGTCTTTGCGGCGCAGGTCGACGAGGCGATTGCCGAGAACAAGTCCCTTCGCCGCCAAATCGACGAGCTTACTCTTATCCGCGACGAGCTCCAGCACTACATTCTACCAGCCACGAGTTCAACAGAAGCTTTTGATGCGCTTGAGTAACTATCGAAAAAAAGGGTGCTATAGTGCACAAACCAACAGTGTTCCTTGAGCACAATTCGTGATGAACTGTGCCCGAATGCTCGATATGCTTGGGGAATTGCTTGGAAAATCCTACTCGTACGTTTTTGTGACGATTGGACTGGGACTTCTGTTGCTTGAACGCGTGTGTCGTTCACTTGCACTGCTGGACGAGTAACTCGCCGCCAAATCCACGCGATGATAACAGCACCGACGAAACTACGTAAGAGGGGGCTCATGCACGATTATGTACTTGGAAAAGCCATCACAAAAAGACTCAGAACGAATGGACTCCCGTACGATTATGATGAGAGATGCCATACCTTAATACGTGTTTGACGTCAATAAGATTGGCTCTACGATCCATGTTGTTTGGCTGCTCGATCGTCAATTAGTTGGCTTGGTATAAAGAGAACGTCGTCGACGTGATCTGAAGCGGACTTGGCAATGCCGCTAACGCTGACGGACTTGGCACGTGCGCGCCGTCGTTGCTCCCCACGGAGTTGTAGGCGCCTGTCGTGAGGCGCCAATCGCCTTTGGACCCAGACCTCGCCAAGTGGCCAAGGAAGTTTCAAGGGCCCTCTCACGACCTTCAAGATAGAAGGAATTCCTCGCTGGATGGACGCGTGTCGACCAAGGACCCGCGCAACGTGGCGTCCCGGCGGTGCATCGGTGTGAGACTCCGATCCCTCAAGGCATTCGAGCCAATCCAAGGCCAGACAGCTGTCTGGTGCTAGCGACGCCTTTTGGCAGGCTGTAGACGTAGACAACTGACGTTAATCACATCCCTTTTTACGACTGGAGACGACTGAGCTACATCCCGCCGTGGACCCGTGTTCGGGCTTCACGACACGCCGTAGTGTAAGACACCAGCGGCCATGAAGAGCAGCGTGATGCCACCGACAGCGAGTTTGTCTGATGGCTTGCGCGTTTGCACTTGGGACTGGTTGGGATGGTCGTTCGTTGACATGATAGAGGGCGTCGGGGTCTGCTGTTGAAGGAAATTTGCACAATGACCCAGCGAGAGCACCGGCACTTTCACGCACCGCACGAAAATTCTATCTCTATCTCCAAATGGCTCGCACGCACGTTCTCTGAATCATTGTGCAGTATCACCGCGCCTGCTTGTTTGTTTCCAATTGGAATCGGCTCGAGCTTTTGTCGCACCAAACACGACCACTCGTCGGCAAGGTTGTCATTCTTTAGGCGACGGTTAAACGCGTGCCTCCTTCATCGCCCCCAGAAGCCTTACAGCGTCTCTGGCAACAATCAATTTCACCTTTTCTCTGAATATACCAATGACGGTTGCAACGTCCTCGGGTCAACCTGGACATCGACCGTGCCAGCATAGACTACTCGTCGGTTTGGGCTCTAATGGGGTTGACACGGCGTGTCCTTCCCGTACGCTATAGCACCGTCGAAGATTCTAGCGCAGCCAGGAGACCTCAAAATCACAGGGAAGCAAATTGAAGCAAGTTGGAACCGCATGATCCTAGCTCTGCGACCTCGTCGAAGTAAGTTTTTGGTAAAATACGACGTGCATCGCCTTCGTACTCGCATAATCTCATCATCGTCGTTCGGCACAGACACGCATGCACGAGCGAACGAAGCTCCGTAGCGCTTGGATATCATTGTTTCGACACGAGACTACTGCCCCAATGCTATCCACACATGCACCAAAGCAACAGAACACAACGAGAAGGTCAGAGGGTTGGTACAATTGTAACACTTTTGTGTTCCATAAAGCAGCAGCGGCACAGAAAGAAACGAGCACTTAGTAAACAACGAGAAAGCAATGCTACGTGGAGCAGCACGGGTCGGGGTTGCCTTCCATGAGCGGGCCATCGACGTCCTTGAAGAAGAAGAAGCCAAGTCCGAGGCCGAGAACCGCGGCGATAAACAAGCCCGTCTCGTACGTCATGACGACGAGCATGAGCAGATATGCGCCAGTCATGGTGCACATGTAGACGCCAGCCAAGCACGCCTTGCACCACATTGGCAGGCGACGCGACACAACGCGCGGGCGCTCGTCGCATGCTAAGAGCTCTTTCGAGAGCGCTGCATTGCTCTCGTCCAAAAGCGAATCGTCCAGCGACGGCTCGGACCACACGGCGACCGCATATCGCCGCGTCCAGCGCTGCCGCAAGAGCGTTTGGGCTTCGACGAGCCCCTCGACTGCGAGACCGAGGAGCACGACGCCACAAAACCCGAGTGCGTACTTGACGCCCGAGTTGAGCACCCACGACTCGAAGAAGATGCGCGGGCAAATGCCGTCGATCGCCGACTGGAACCCATCGTACATGCCCGTCGCACCGTGGCAAAAGCCTGACGTGTCGTTTTGAGGCGCCGCGACAAAGTACGCGGCCTAGCGACGACGTCAACAACTGCATCATCAAACGAGAGACCGTACCGGGTTGTCTAGAATCATCTTGGCGTGGTCTTCCGAGCACGCAAAGATCTTCTGGTTGCCATGTGGACCCCATGGCACCGCGTGCGTCAGGTCGGGGTGGCCGCACACGGGGCAGCCCATTTTGGCTTTGACGTACGGTGCAGGCAGCTGCGGCACGGCAACCGCACCACGCAGGAACGTTTTCTACGTCGTGCATAAGAGCGTGCAGGGCTAGCGACGAACGCACCGGGCTGCTCGTGAGCTGGTGAAAGTGGCCGGCCATGTCGCAGGCGTAGATGGCCTGATCGCCTTGGATGGCCTGCGCGATCGCCGGTACAGCGACCATGTTGCAGATGGGGCAGAACGTGTTGTCGACGTCTTGCTGCGCGATCGCACTCAGCGCAAGCAGCGCGAGCAGCAGGAACACGGCCGACGTCCGCTGCATGGATCTTTCGCCGGCTTTTGAGCAATAAATAAAATAAAATTCAACGGAACAAGTGGCAAGCTTTCGAGGGTGTGTTTAAAACATGTTGGAAACAGGTGTTACATATGATGTATACATGTGTTTCATACAATGTGTCAGCGCAGTGTCAGGAACGCCCGTCCATTGTCAAACTTGCCGTTGAAGAACGTGCCGCGCCATTCGACGCCGTCCTTGTCCGTGTAGCAGCCGCTCCCATGCATCCTAGCACGTACTCGTTTATATACTAGAGTAGAAATGGACTAGAGATAAATAGATGGGTCACATACTTGCTCTCGCGCCACTGCCCGACGTACGTGGCGCCGTCGCTCCAGCGGTATGTGCCGTCGCCACAGAACAGATTGGATTTGAATTCTCCCTAAAAACCCCAACAAAGTGTGTCTCTGGTATCAATCGCGACGACACATACCTCGTATACAGCGCCCGATGCAAACGAGTAGACGCCTAATGGGCACGACCCATGCCACGGTGGTCCACGCGTTGAACGTCTACCTTTGCCGTCCATAGCGTCCTTGCTCCATGCACCCGTGTACTTTTCGGGTCCGTTCCAGTAGGTTCCGTGGCCATGGCGCGTCATGACTTGCTGAAAGCTCTCAAATTCACCCTCTAAACAACACGTCCGTTCTCGTGTTGCGAGCTGAGAAGAGTCGCACCATACTTGCCGCCGTCGGGAAAGGTAAAGACGCCGGAGCCCTTGGCCTCGTCCGGCGTCTCGACCGGTGTCTCCTCGACCTCGACTGTCGCCGGCGCTTGCTTCTTGGACATGATCGTGGAATTACGAAACCGACCGTAACTGGGCGCTGGTTTGCCAATTGCGTGCAGGATGAGCAGCAGGGTGCGTCGCCGTCAGGGAGCTCCTCGACTTGGCTGACAGTATTCCCATATAGGAAACAACAACTGGCAACGCGGGACTCATCCTTCCAGGCAACACGGTCCAGAACTTTGCGTCGCGCGTGACGAATGCCGACGTGCTCACGCTCGCGACGAGCCTCCTCTCGACCGAAGTCACGGACCTCGAGGCCATCGATTTACAGCAAAACCGCATCGGCGAAGTCGACGAGGCCGATCCCGAAGCGCATTTGAGCGCCATCCGCGCACTCGCCAAGCTCTTTCTCGTAGTCTTCATGTCGGCGATGTCGGTCGATCACTCATGCCATGTCGCGCTAGAACACCGTGGATGGGTACAAGTGCGTGCTGGTGCGCGTCGACTTGAGCGGAAACGAGATCAATAGCGACTGCATCTCCATCTTGTGCACAGCACTGCGCAACAACAAGACGATCAAGTCGCTCAACCTCCGGCGCAACCCCATGGGCAACGAAGGCGGCATGTTTGTCGCCGAGATGCTCGAAGGCAACACGTGCCTCGAGGCGCTCGACATAGGCGACACGGACTTGGGCCACGGCAGCCTCATCGCCATGGCCACCGCCTTGTCCCTCAACGAGAGCATATCCAGTATCAATTTGGACAACCCGCTCTTGCGTACGCTCGAGGAAGAGGCACTCCAGCACCTCGGGAAGATGCTCCAGAACAACTCGACGCTCACGCATGTGAGTCTGTGCAAACACCACATCTCGGACATTGGCGCCCAAGTCCTCGCTGAGCGCTTACTTGACAACAAGACACTCACGAGTTTGCACTTGCGCGCCAACAAGATTGGCGGCTTTGGCTCGGAAGCCCTCGCCGCGCTGCTACTGAGCGGGTCGCGCATCGTCGAGCTCGATTTGACGGCCAACCGCATGACCGACGAAGGCGCAAAAGCTTTCGAAACCGTGCTCAGCGCGTCCGAGACGCTGGAGACACTCTGTCTCGGGTACAACTCGATCGAAGACGACGGCCTCGCGCGCCTGGCGCACGGTGTTCTGCGCAATGACAGCAGTGGTCTCAAGAAGCTCTTGGTGTGGGGCAACGACTTTGGCGCGAACGCACCTCGCGCATTTGATGCTCTCCACGCCCAGTCGGCTCGCAAGCTTCACATGGACATCCTTACCTACACGGTGGACGGTACCGTCATGATTGCCAAGAAGATCGCGGACGAAGACTAATCGCACCAATCACAGTGCGTTTGGACCTCATTTCAATAAATCCTGGACTTATTTGCGGCGTCTATGCCGAATATAAAGACCTCGACAGGCGAGGATGTTGCACTCGTCCAACTTGCAAGCGCCATCAAGCCGTGGGCGCTGCGTTCCACAACATGTCATTATTGATGTCCCGACATTGCACTCCATGGGATTTGTCGCTGGCTCCACCCTTGCTCGCGGCACCTGAGCAGCTTGTATGTGGCACATCCGGATAAGGCGAATGGCAATGCCGAAATAGAGGACGGATCCGGATTAGTGCAGCGTTATCATGTGGGTCGTCCAGCGGCGCATGACCCGCGCTTGGCCGCGCAGCATGCTCGTCGGCGCTCGGCGCGCATGGTTCAGCTCCGACGACGTCGACCGTGCAACGAAGGCCATGATTGCAGACTTTTGGTCGACGCACGACGCTACGAGCACAGACGTGGCGCTCATCGCCAAGGTGCTCGCGTCGCCCTCGCACACGACTGCGCTTGCACAGCTTCGCGTCGCCTCGCAATCCAATACGCTCTGGGACGACGCCGCCAACGCTGCGAAGCTCCTGCAGCAGCTCAGTGTTCTCGAGAAGCGCGACGCAATGGCCGACCAGCTACAACAGACGCTCGACGAGACCAAGGAGCTCTTTGGTACGCATTGCCACCTGCACAACACGCACCACAAGCAAAAGTAGATCTGGCGCTGGAGGAAAACGAAGAGGACGTTGTTGCGGGCTGCGTTGCGTCCGTGGCGACGGCGTCGATGTCGGCCAAGAAGCTCCGCGCCGAGCTCCTCATGTCCGAGCCCGCCGACCCGTCGTCGTGCTTTCTCGAAATCCACGCTGGAGCCGGTAGACTACGTCGCGATATCCAGGATTCGTTTAAGTGGTTGACCATGTAGGCGGTACCGAGAGCTGCGACTGGGTCGACATGTTGCTGCGCATGTACATGCGTTGGGGTACCGACCAAGGGTTTGCAAGTGCGTCTTCCCATATAGCTTAGAAATGGGGTCATATCGCCTTCTCTAGCCGAACTCGTGAATGCAGTGCCCGGCGACGAAGCAGGATACCGGTCCGTGTGCTTGCGACTCGACGGTATATGGCATCTCTATCATCTCTCTTCTTTAACGGAAAGCATGGGTAGGTAGCTACGCGTACGGCTGGACGCGCACCGAAGCCGGCGTCCATCGGCTCGTTCGCATTTCGCCCTTCGACAGCGCGGTACTTGAAACTCCCATACAGTGCCGAGCACTGAGTGCAATGTGTAGTCGCGACGTCACACGTCGTTTGCGCAAGTCCGCGTCTTTCCGCTGGCGGCGGCGATCCCAGGTGCTTGCATAGTGACGAGGCGTCATGGCAATATGTGTGGGACTGCAGGTGCGAGTGATATTCGCATTGATGTCAAAGACCTGCGCATCGACACGTACCGCGCGTCGGGACCGGGTGGCCAAGTACGCAACCTCCTCTTCTAGCTGTCTGTCCATATTGCCTTATCTTTGTAGCACGTCAACAAGACGGAGAGCGCGATTCGGATCACGCACTTGCCGACAAACATCGTTGTGCAGTGTCAATCGGACCGGTCGCAACACCGCAACAAGGACACGGCGATGGAAATGCTACGCGCGCGTCTTCTGCAGCTCGAGCTCATCGACCAGTGGGTTGCCATGTCGACGTCGCGAAACATAATATGGTCATGTGCAGGGAAAACGAGCGGCGCAAGTATACGCAAGGCCTTGGTGACAACGGCTGGGGCAGCCAAGTACGACGAAAATCAATTCCTGGATTGAAATGACAAGCTTATGACACGGTAGATTCGCTCGTATGTGCTGCACCCGTACAAGGTCATTACCGCCATAACGACGCTAAGTTTACGACTGGCCCTGTAGATGGTCAAGGACCATCGCACCAACGTCTCCAAGTCGAATACGTCGGCGGTGCTCGACGGCGACATCACCCCGTACGCATTAAGTGACGTGTTTACGTCCCTTTTCTTGTACTATGGACCCTATAGATTTATCCAAGAAGCCCTCTTAGCTACGGCAGCCTGCGTCGAGTAACCTCTCTAACCCCTCTAACCTCTCTAACCTCTCGGTTCGAGTACCAATGTCAATATACAGAAGCATAATCCTGCATCGCGTTGCCCTTGCCGCCCTGCAGCAAGAGCATTTCCATTCGAACGATAGTACACAAAAGTCGCCCCTATAGCTACGCTCCTAATAACGTGATCCGGTTGCTGCGAGGCGCCTTCAACGAGGCCGGATCGCGTCCTCGGCGGCGTCGGCGTGACGCGACACCGTGACGCGGTCCCCGCCGCGCCTCGATTATTGCGTAATCAGAGGACCTGTCGCGTCATCGTGCTTTCCCGGCCTACGAGCCTCCTGACGGTCCCTTGGCGTCTGGACGCGCGCAGAGCAAAGGGCAATGTGACCATCTTGGCCGGCCGACCATCGTTGTCGACGCGGCCACGTCACCGCTCGGCGTGACAGTTTCAAATGTGGGTGCCGGAGTTGTCTTCCGGAGGCAGCAGCCACGCACTAAGAACACGCAACTTGGAATTGGCCATGTCGTGGGTCCTCTCGATCGCCGGCGCGCTGGCCGCCATCATCGCGTTCTACCTCTGCGCGAACCGCCTCGTGCTCTTCTTCAGCACCATTAGCTTCCAAGACGGACCGTACGTCCTCGGCGTCCACCAGTGGCGCAGCAACAACCGCGCCGGGTACGACCAAGCGCCTCCATTTTCGCGCCTCAGGTGTGTGTGGCTAGGCCGCACTGGTGCAACATCTGCGAGTCCGTGGCCTACGGCATCCGCAGCAACGTGGTGAGCTGCGACATCTGCGGCATCACGGCCCATGGCCGCTGCGCGCTGCTGTACCTGCGCGGCGGCGGCCTGCCGGAGCGCTGCGCCTGCAAGGTCGCGGCCGTGCCCATCGACTCGGACGCGCGTGCGCTCGAGCAGCATGCGTGGGTCAAAGGCAACATCGATCCGCTCGACACGTGCGACATCTGCGGCCTCTTCTGCGGCAGCATCCTCGCGCTCTCGGCGATCCAGTGCGCGTGGTGCCATCGCCGCGTCCACGAGACGTGCTTTCACAACGGCGGCATTAGCCCTGCCTGTGACTATGGCCCGCACGAGCGCCTCATCCTGCCGCCCTCATCGATCCGCATCCAGCCCAAGCCGACCGTGCTCTCGTCGGTCAAGTCGGCGGTGCAGAAAATCAAGTCGCGCGCGCTCCAGCACCGGTCGTCGTCCTCGAGCAAGCTAGCAACGACGTTTGCTCGCGCTCTCCAGCAGCATGTCTGATATCGATCTGTAGGGACGACGATGCGTCGCCGATGAAGACGCGCTCCGGGTACGTGCGATGCGCTCGGCCTATTGGTGCTGATCTGGCATGCTAGCACGGTCCGCCAACGCCGGGCGACCGAAACGAGCATCACGCCGCCGCCGTCGGCAGGGTACGCGTCTTCTCTACATTCTAGCTTGTGGCTGGACGCAGGATGTAATAGAGCCACAACGACCGAGGTCGTTGAAGTCGATACAGACGAGATGCTGCCGTATGTTATCGAGCAGCCCATCGGATCGACGCCGCTCTTGGGTACCCGTCCAAGGTCCCCATTTCGATGCTGCATATATCATTTCGTAGTCTTTATCAACAGCCGCAGTGGCGGTCAAATGGGCGTCTACGTTCTTCGACAGCTGCGCAAGTGGCTCAATCCCCTTCAGGTATTTTGATTTCGGGTCTCGTCTACCAGTTGGCAGAAATGCTCTTATTGTTAGATTTATGACCTCTCGGTGCCCGGTGGTCCTCGTCCGCCTTTGCTGCAGTTTCGACACGTGACGGCGCTTCAGATCCTCGTGTGTGGCGGCGACGGCACGGTCGGCTGGGTGTGATCGCTCGCTCTTGGTACTTGGTTGTCAGCGGCGATTGTTTCTAGGTGCTTGGCACGATCGATGAGCTCGTGGCACAGGGCTTGCTGCGTCAACCTCCCGTGGCGATCTTGCCGCTTGGCACGGGCAATGACCTCGCGCGTATTTTGGGCTGGGGCGGCGGCTACTCGGACCAGGTACTACGCGTCTCACCTTGTGTTGCCTTTACTCATATCGCTGTTTTGTATAGCGCATTAGCGGTACTTGACTTTACTGCGCTTCGTTGTCGTGGGTGCTAATACATTGGGTATAGACATCCTCTCGGACCTCGAGAATGCGCACACGTGCCTCCTCGACCGCTGGCGCGTCGACCTCAACGGTGCCAAGCACTGTGTGCTCAACAACTACTTTGGTACGTGGCGACTTTTGGATTTCTTTTTTACATATCTAACGTAGGCGTCGGTGTCGACGCTCAAGTGGCACTCGAGTTTCACGAGCAGCGCGAGCGGTCGCCAGCGCTCTTTATGAGTCAGTTTATCAACAAGCTCTGGTACAGCCGGGTACGGACCGCAGACAGAATCGACGCGCCTTGCTGACGTTGTTCTGCACGTAGTTTGGCGCCAAGAACTTTATCACGCGGACGTGCGCCAATCTCGAAACCAAGATCCAGCTTGTGTGCGATGGCGAGCCCATCGCGCTGCCGTCGGGTATCGAAGGCGTCATCGTCGCCAACATCAACAGCTATGTACGTACTCTCGTTTGCCTGTCTGGAATGAAACCAATATGGATGGGCGTAGGGCGGCGGCTCGGTGCTGTGGCACGACGTCGACGTCGACAACGAATATACGTTTATGCAGCCGGTACACCTCGTCCTTGGTAGATTGGAGGATGCAGTGCGGCTATAGCAGGGCCAGCAACGCTTTTTGGACCTGCCTCGATGCAAGATGGTCTGCTGGATGTCGTGGCTGTCACTGGCACCCTTCATTTGGGCCAGCTCCAGGTATCGTGTGTAGGAACGACGGAGGTATGTATGCTCATGGGGTGCTAGGTCGGGCTTTCGAAAGCAATTCGTCTCTGTCAATGCAAGCACATTGAAATCAAGCTCCTCGAGCGACTCCCGATTCAGATTGACGGCGAGCCGCGCATGCAAGACGCATGCGACATTGACATTTCGTTCTTCCACCAGGTACGACTTGGATGCTTCGTGTACCGGGACGAAAACAAGGCGGATGTCTCCTAGGCCTTTATGCTCGGCAAGACGATCGAAGAGCGCGACACGGTCGCCCGCCAGGTCGCAGAGGTACTCATTTTGTCCTACCTTCGTATCCAGTTTCTGCAATGTTACTGGATCTAGACGCTGGATTGGGCGGGCCATTCCAAGATCATCACATGGACACAGCGCGACATTCTTCTCGCTGAAATCGTTCGGCGCGTCAAATCCAAGTCGCTGCCGACGAAGCGGTCCTCGGTCGAGTACAACATGTGATAAGACCCCCAAATACGAGCTTGCAGCCTCATAAAAAGGATACATGTATGGGGCTATCAAATGCAGTGGGGCGCTCGCTCGGTCGCAGGTAGTTTTACAGAGCAAGGCATGACGACAGACGTTTGTGGACGCGCAAACACAGTTGCATATATACCAGTGGGGACTGTGGTTACGCGCTCCGTGGTCCTTGCGACGGACGTTGTTTATTTCGCTCGAGGGTTCTCGCCGTACAGACTGCCACGTCAGATGGCGAATCATCCGGATGCGTATCCGGACAGAGAAGGCTCATTTTTCAATTTGCTCCCACGGCCAAGCATGAACACGACCATCGCCGTCGTCGTCGCCGCTGTCATCGCTGTCGTCGTCGCGCGGACCATCTGCCTCTGGTGCCTCAAGCACCGCTACCAAGGTAAGCCCTACGTCCTCGGCCGTCACCAGTGGCGCCTCGAAGACCGCGCCGGGTACATGTGCATCGTCTGCCGATGAACGTGGGTCTCATGTCGCCTGGATAGACCTCATTGGTGCAACGTGTGCGACTCGGTCGCGAACAACGCGTGGCGCTTCGTCCTCGCATGCGACGTCTGCGGCAAGAAGGCGCACGAAGGCTGCGCTCTTTGGCCATCGGGCGGCGACCAAGGCTGCCGGTGCAAAGTCGCCGCCAACGCGACCCACGACTCCCATTTGTGGGTCAAGAACAACTTCGACTCGGGCAGCTATTGTGCGATTTGCGACGCCTCGTGCTTCCGAACGACCTCGTTCCAGTGCGCGTGGTGCCGTGACGTGGTGCACGCAGCGTGCGGTCGCACCCAGACGTGCGGCTACGGGCCGCACCGTCGCCTCGTCTTGGCGCCGACGTCGGTGAAGACGCAAGACACGTCGGTAGCAGCTGCCAACACCACGCAGCCGGCTGCGCTGTCGCAACAGGCGATCATGTACATCACACGTTTTGAGCCCACACTGTCCTTTTCTGTAGGAATTTGATTCGCATCTTTGGCTCGGCGACGGTCGTCCGACACGCGCCCGTTACGGGGTACCTTGCATCCTGCGAGATGGAGCCCACATCCGGACGATCGCGTAGGACGGCAACCAACCCGATCGTCATCCTGGACGACGACGTCGACGATGTGCAGCCGTACACGATCCAAGCACCGCGCACGACGACACCACTCCTGGGTACGATGCATGAACCTATTTGCCATGCATGACCGTGAAAATGCAGTGTTTATCAACGGCAAAAGCGGCGGCCAGCAAGGCGCTTACGTCGTGCAGCAATATCTCAAGCATCTCAACCCGCTTCAGGTGCGCCTACTGCTCCCGCCACACTCGTGTGATTGGGTTAGATCTACGATTTGCATGCCTCGGGCGGTCCGCGAAGCGCGCTCATCCAGTTTCGCCACGTGCAAGGCCTCAAGATCGTCGTGTGCGGCGGCGATGGCACCGTGGGCTGGGTGCATTCTCTTGTCTTCTTTTGTGGGGTATGTATGTATCACGCATAGGTGCTCGGCGCGATCCGCAATCTCGTGGAAGAGAATCAGCTCCATTTTCAGCCCCCTGTCGCGATCCTGCCGCTCGGTACGGGCAACGACCTGGCGCGCTCCTTGAACTGGGGCGGTGGCTACGCTCGTGGGGTATATCCTACCTTTACGATAGCCTATATTGATGCTGCGTAGCCCATCTCTGGTACGACGACGCCTTGCGCTTGACGCATGCTCAAGCTGGCGATGTTATTGCCGTAGACACGTTGCGCGACATTGCCAACGCCGGCACGCGCGCCCTGGATTGCTGGCGCATTACCATGACCGGGCGGAAGACGAGCACACTCCAGAACTACTTTAGTAACGCGCCTGCTTTCTCGGTCATTTCACGTCCATACGTAGGCGTCGGTGTCGACGCGCAGGTGGCGCTCGAGTTTCACGAGAAGCGCAAGAATTGGCCTTGGCTCTTTGCAAACCAATCGACCAACAAGGTCTGGTACGCCGGGGTACGTCGATGCGCTTCGTGGCTACTGGTATGTGTACTGCAGCATGGTATATAGTACGGTGCCAAGAACCTGGCCGCGCCGACGTGCGCCAATCTCGAGACCAAGATCAAGCTGTATTGCGACGGCCAGCGCATCAAGCTCCCCGACGACACGGAAGCGGTCATCGTCACCAACATCGACAGCTACGTACAAACTACTTACTTGTCTACCCCCTGTCGTCATGTTTTGTGAATCGAATATAGGCTGGCGGCACCAAGCTTTGGCGCAATGATGCTACGCCCGCCTATGGCCAGCCGGTATTCGATGCTATCTCGTCAAACGACGAATGCCTGCCATAGGACGCGCAAGGCCAGCGCACGGCGTTCCACCCGACCGCTATGGACGACGGCCTCCTCGATGTCGTGGCTGTCGGCAGCACGATTCAGCAGGGCGCCATTCACGTATCGTGCTGCTCGTTTTCTCTGCGCTGGCTACCAATGTTCTGTATACTAGCTCGGACTCGCCAGCGCCACGCGCGTCTGCCAAGGCATGTCGATCAAGCTCAAGCTTTGTGAGTTGCTGCCTGTCCAAGTC
The DNA here is from genome assembly GCF_000151545.1 of Saprolegnia parasitica CBS 223.65. Classification (NCBI taxonomy): domain Eukaryota; phylum Oomycota; class Saprolegniomycetes; order Saprolegniales; family Saprolegniaceae; genus Saprolegnia; species Saprolegnia parasitica. The sequence goes on along the minus strand of NW_012156401.1, from coordinate 627,729 downwards.
GACGGCGAGCCCCACTCCAGGACATGGGCTCCATAGACATCAATTTCTCGCATCGGGTACGACTCGGCGAAATATGATCACATGATGTATGCTATTTGGTAGGCTGAAATGCTCGAGAAGGCGCTTGGCTGACGCCGTGTCATCGAGGTACATCGCGACATGCATCCCAATTGATGTTGCAATGCTGGCGCTTGTAGTCGCTGGACGAGTAGACGACCTCCGTAGATCAACCTTCCAGTGGACAGTCTACTAACTACTTACAGTGTGCTGCACTGAAAACGTGGCGCCGTGAACTCGTATCGATACTGTCGACACTGCTCGACACATCGATGCAGGCTTGCGGCCCATCGTTTTCTCGGGAGCACACTGCTGTGGTATGCCTTCTTCATCTACTTTGCATTACAGTTGCGATCTTGGTACTTCTATGGAGAAGGTAGATGCATGAGCGGTCGCAAGAATTTGATGTAATCGAAAGTGCAACCTGCGATCGCCAGCTCACGACCAAGATCATCATCCCGATTCGGACATTGCCTCATCCTAATCCTAATCTGACTTGAATCACGCCACCTTCCTGCTTTGAACTAGGGCTCGATCTTCATTTTCAATCGCGCCCGGAAGAAGGAGCATGGAGAACCGAGTGGAAGACGAGGTCTGTGTGTGTGAATCATCCAGGATGGTGGTTCATCCAGCGGATGTAGCTCCGGGCACTTCTGGAAGTCGACGACGCCCTCCATGCAAGCCTCGGAACTGCTATCGACGCCTTCCGCGACCTCTTCCCGACCTCGAGCGACCGCGTCCGCCAAGAGACCAATACCATCCGCGGTCAAATCGATCTCCATGCGGCGGCGCTCCATGTGTCAGACTCGACAAGTACAAGCGCCAACAAGATGTTTGAGCGCTGCGTCCTCCTCGACGACGTGCACAACCTCGTGCTCGCCCACGAGCTCTTGGTACGATCCATCCTTCCTTCCCATGATGCAGCGACCGACGCATCCTTCTAATGACGTAGTGGAAGACGTTCTCGACGGCGGCGCTGATCCTCTTTCGGTGGATGGACATGGAGCGCTGCGACGCCGCCGGGTCGTTAATCAAGGTGCTGCATGGTCATGCATGTTCATTGCATTAGGTGGCTGAGCTCTACGCAGAGCAAGGCGCGACGCGACAGCGAACCATCGAGTACGTGCTTCTGCGTATCTTCTTACACCTCATGGATGGATGTAGTTCTCGAAATAATGCTCTGCGAAGCCAACGCCGCCATGAAGACGCTTGTGCATCCAGACGCGCTCGTACATTTCCAGCACCTCTTTGCGCAGTGATGCTTCTTGTCATGATATAGGTGACGCTATCGATTGCCAATATGTGCTCCAAGCCGGTCGTCGTGGACGCTGTCTCGATTTGCTTTGTGCACAACGGCCGCCTGCTTGAGTCGACGATCGAGCTGCATGAGGTGCTCGGCGTCTCCGACACCTCGTCACGTGCGTCGTTCGTTTCTGTATATGTGTCGGGTACTGACGGCGCGCGCAGTGCACCTTGGTGTCCACCTCGGCAACCTTGCGTCACGACCATCGACTCGCCGCTGCTCTCGTACGCTCGAGCCATTTGAAGCACTACCGGACGTCACATGGCACATGGACGGCGGGCATTGCATTGCTGGTCTGTACGCAACCGTTGATTCCTCCTTTCTCTTGGGATTGGAACGGACCCCTTGAACCCATCGACTCTAGCTCGCTCACGAGCTTCTTATCGAACCGACACGTAGCTTTGACGACTCGACATTATTTCATCCCCTTGGTGGTACCAAGGTTTGATAGATGATTTTTGGCTTTGCTAGCACAGACCGTACGCAAGTCACGTAAAGAGCTGCCATGCAACATAAAATGATCCGAACGAAACGTAGGCACAGAAGCAGGCACTCTTGAAGGGTGCGGACGATAGAGCCGTAGACGCGGCGGGTCGACTCCATGAGCCATCGACAAACCTGGCTCTATGTCGACGTGCTAGGCTTGATCGTCAGATACGTGCGGGTCGCAGCACGCAGGTTGGGGGCGCTGGAGACGTAGTAGAGAAGGGGCGTGAGAGTATAGCAGGCGTCAAAGCAGGCCGTGGGTTACTGGTTGCAAAGCCACTTAAAGACGTCGGCGCGCTGCAATCTTGCGGCATTGGAGATCGCGGACGGCAGGCTGAAGCGTACGTCGTCCCAACGCTCCTCGATCATCGCCGTTATCATGTTGCAGGTCTCAAAGCAGACCGCTCGTTGCAAAGCCCAGTCCTCAAAGCGCTTAAAAGCCAGCAAACAAGGTGCAACGTCGTTCATGTGTCTCTTCAGAAAGCAAGGATGCTCGAATTCTGGCGACGGGGAGGGCATACATATTGGCATCGTCCTGGCACCTCGCATAGAGCTTCAAGTTGGCCTCGGGGTCGACCGAGACGGCTGCTGACGGTGCTCTTCCTACTGCGGGTTGAATGTGAAATGCGTCAATCAAAAACAAAATTTCTGCGCGACGCTTCATTGGCTGTATTTTGACCAATGGAATCGCGACAGTTGCGGCGAAGATCCATTCGACCATCATTCTGACGTCGTTGTGTCGAACGCAGCTTGCAGCGGGCCACGAGCTCGCTGTATATCCGCCACAGCTCGGACTTGTGTGGCTGCTGCGGCGGCGCGTTTGATCCTCCAAGGCCACATACAAGGCCCGCGACCCATGTACATCAAACCTTGGCGACGGGCGATGATGCGTTTGCAGGTCTTTTCGCCCATGGTACCTGTATGTGTCGCTAGTTCAACGCTGCTTCAGTGTTGGAGGTGCATGACACCACAGCCAGCCGTCGACACGCCCATTCGCTTGCCATCGAAGCGCTCTAAACCAATGATTTTAGCTTGGACACGAGCTTATCGAGCTGGTAATTCTGCGCCGCTTCAAGTCGCTCGAGCCCCGAGACAGATTGTTTTCGTCGCATTGGCACCGACCGACGGGCGTCGGCAAAGGCACGGCAGTGGTGCCACTCGAGGACATTGGCTTGGATCTCGGTGAGCACTGTGACGAGCTCGATGAAGCCCTTGCGCCGAAGCACTTTGTCCGCGTCAGCGTAGTACTGGAAGATGATGAGAAGCGACGGCTCGTGCTGAAACCAAAACATCGGACCAAAGTGTTCGCAGATTGCGCTTTGGAACGTCGAGGCAAACCTGAGCCCGTGCGTCTCGGGCCGCGGAATGACCGCGTACGACTGCTCGCCCCACTTTGCGTAGAGGGCATGGATGGCTTTGAGGCCAGAGGCTTTTGCGACAAGGACACCGTAGTGGCGCCGCGGCGACTCGCCGATTGTGAGCGGGAAGAGCTGCCACGTGTCGCGGAGATGTTTGCATGTCCGATGGAAAAACCTATCATAGTACACAGTACACCGACGTGTTAGTCATCCGAACGCCAAGAAAAGAGAAAAGACAACGACGCACCGGTTGGTCTGACGCAGCGGAATCGCATCCTGGTACGAGAGATACTGCAAGACCATCTCGAACGCGGCGACAGGCAAGATGGTGAGCGCGCCGGCAGCAACGCTCCTGGACCACGACATGTCAATCGTGGTGATTGGTGCAGACGTAGGATTAGTACGTGTAGGGTGCACAGAATGTCACGAGTGATGGCAATTGGGTGAGAAGAAAGCGTTTCTGTGCGTACACGACACCTGTCGTGTCCGGCAGAAGCACTTGGAGCGCGAGCAACCCCGTCTGCGAAAACACCCGCAGGTGCTGCGCATCGCAGACCACAATGTCGCCCGCGTCGCCACTGGTCGCATCCTCTATCGCAATCGCGACGCTGTGCGGGCTTGGGACGAACCAGTAGAGGATGAACTCGCCGAGGTGCGAGAAGACGCTAACGCGGTTGTTCTCGCGGTCGGCAACGAAGAGCTCGGCGCGTTTGTTGACTGCCACGTCGCAGGGTGACTACACGAAGTGGAAAGAAGACGATGAGGCGGACCCCTCTCACCACATCCTACTCTGCCACTGGCTCCATGGACCAGAGTGGGACTTCTCGACGTACGTTGAACTGGTGGCTCTTGTCACCAAATTCGCCAATGATGCGCACCAACAGTCCTTGCGGTGTCACGATCTTGACGCGGTGGTTGCCCTTGTCGGCGATGACCAAGTGGCGACCGTCGTGCGTATAACTCAGACCCGCTACAGTCTGAAACTCGTCTGCGTCATTGCCTGGCTTCCCAAAGTGCCCGAGTAGCTCGTACTGCATGGAGAACACTTGAATCCGGTTGAGCTTGGCATCTGAGACCGCAAAGTGGCCATTCAGCGCATTCAGCGCAATGCCGACGGGCTCGATGAATTTTCCAGGGTTGCCGCCGCGGCTGCCGATCGAGTGGAGCACGGCGCGGGACCGTACGTCCAGCACGCGAATGCACGCATGGGTCACGTCGCAGACCAAGAGCGTGTGGTTGAGGCTGTGGACGCAGAGGCCACCCAAGACGCCGTGCGACGCGGCGTTGACGGCCTGCGACCCGAGCACGCGGACGCTGCCATAGTCGCGGCCGAGGTGCAACGATTTGAGGACGCGGCGCGCTGAGAGGAATGTCGCGCGCTTCGCAGCTGCGTCATCTGCGCCCATGATGCTTCAAAGATCCCTGGCCACTGCACTCTTGAGCTTCAACAAGTAGCTTGCGAATCCGATGGATGCCCTCGTTTGTCGGACTTGGGTGAATGTCTAAATTTAGAAGCCGCCCCGTCGCACGTGCCTTCATCTTGGTGTTTGTATGCCGCTTCGAAATTTCAAGCGATGGCCGGAAGCACGACCTGCATTCTGCGTCCAAATGTCAACGTCGGCCAGACGGCGATTGCAATGACCGACGACAGGACCTTGCTCGATGCGCTCTTCGTGCACCTCGACGGTCACACGCATGACGCGACGACGCTCCATGCTCATGGAAAGACTATCGTGTAGGCAACAAGGACAACCGGGTGTGTGTCGACGACTTGGCCGGCGCGGTGCGTGGCCTCCCGCTCGCAACGGCGTGGCAGCTCATCACCGAGATGGACAGCACGGGTGACGGCTTCGTGCCACGCGACCAGTTTTGCAGCGTAATTTACCGGACCGACGACGATGCATTTCATTCTCATCTCTGTTTGCGTAGGTGTTGTCGAGCCTTGTTGCCACCGACGCGACGGCAACGCCCGAGGCGTTTAGCTGGGTTGGCATTTACAAAGCCTTTGAGCGCCGCCCGCCTTCGCCGCGCACCGAGACACCATTGGATGCACCACCGAAGATTCCAACGACGCGCGCGCCGACCGTGGACAAGCACGCGGAGCTCGCCCGTGAGATCTCGCGCCGCCGATCCAGCAAGAAGGACAGTAGTGCGTCCGAGGCGTCGCCCATGAGCAGCCCGAGTGCCTCGCGTCACTCGATGTCGTCGATCGACGACGCGCCGCGTACGAGCTTGTCCAAATCCTTCGTGTGGCCGCCGCCGGCGTCCGCGCCGGTGCCGCGCCGCCGGTCGCTGGTCAAGTCCGCCTCGGACAGCAGCTTCCCGACGCACTTGGTCTCCGACACGCTCGTGGCCGTGCCAACGTACGGCGCGTCCAAGAACGTGGCGCTTGTCGTCGCCAAGCGCAGTACCTCGACGAGTCCGCGCGCGCGGTCGTCCGTCTCGGTGGCGTCGCTCCAAGCCCAAGTGCTCGAGACGCTCGATGCAATCCGCGTCGCGTGCAACAGCTGGACCGACGCCGATGCGGCCACCGCCACCAAAGTGCACTTGCTCTTGCGCCACGTCGACACGATGCTGTCGCTCAAGACGTTGCCGGCGCAGATTGGCGCGGCGCTCCGGGGCTTCGACAAGTCGGCGCTCGCCAGCGTGGGCAACCGGCAGCACGCGACCGTCTCGATCCAGCAAGTGCAGCAAGCGACCAAGATCCGTGCGTTCCGAAAGCAAGTGCTTCGTCAAGTCAACCCGAACGTGCCCGACCACGTGGCGACGCTCACCGAGCTCTTTCCCGATTTGCTGCCCGACACGATTGCGCAAATGTACGGCGCATGCGCGCAGGACCTCCAGAGCTGCTTTGACGTGCTCTCGGGTCTCTCGGGTACTGGACCTCTCGATGTCATAGCGATAGGAACGTATGGACTGTGGGTAGACTACACGGTGCTCGAGAAGCAGCTCTCGCCCAAGCAGGCCACCTTTGGCAAGCCAGCATGCTTTAGCGACTCGGAGAGCGACGACGACCCGCTTCTGTCGCCGTCCAACAAGGACTCTGCAACGCCGATGCTCGCGAATACGTTCTTCTGTGTGCCTGTGACGCCGGCGCCAACAGCGGCCCACAAGGCGCAGATGACGGACGCGCTCAAGGACTCGCTTGTGGCCGCCATGGTGCGCTTCGAATCCAGCCAGGTATTGTCTATCGAATGCATGGCAACTTGACCAACTTCCAATAATATCATACTAGGATTTCGAGGGCATCATGAACGGCTTTGAGACGGTCGTGCGCGGCCTCTCGATCGACACGTCGCATCGGCGCGACATTTCCATCTACCCGCTCCTCAAGGTAATACATGTCTAAATTCCATGCATCCACTGCATGCCTCCTGTTTTAGCACGGCCTCAAGCGGCTCCTCACCTTTCGCCAAAGCCGCATTTTCGAGATCCTCGACGCCAAGCAAAAGTCCCATGCGCTCTACAAGAGCCACGCGGCAGCGGCGCGGGTACGTCCTTCTTCCAACCCATCGATCGACACAAGTCGTCTCATCGCTACTAGCGTGTGTGCATTGTGGGCGCAGGCCCTGTTGGCTTGCGCACGGCGATCGAGCTCGCGCTTCTCGGCGCGCAGGTCGTCGTGCTCGAGAAGCGGCCGTCGTTCACGCGGGAAAACATCCTGCACCTCTTTCCGTGGGTGGTCCACGACCTCACGAGCCTCGGTGCCAAGGCCTTTTACAGCCAAGTACGTCTTGGCCTGTTGGCGAAATGTGTCTCATAGCATTGTAGTTTTGTACCTCGTCCGTCTACTTCCACGTCGGGACGCGCCAGCTCCAGTGCATTTTGCTCAAAGTCGCGCTCCTCCTCGGCGTCACTGGTAATACCTATCGACAGGATGGGAAAGGTGTATCATCTCAAGTATGCATCCGTAGTCCTTGGCAACACGAGCTTTGATGGCGTCATGGCAACCGACGGCGGCTACTGCGTGAACGCGACGCCGGCGCTGCCGTCGCACTTGCAGCACGTGTCGGCGGTCGTCGGGGCCGGTGGCATGTACGACACGGTCGGCGCGCTCGCCAACATTCAGCGCATTGCGTTCTCGCCGAGCCCGGCGTACGGCGTGTTGGGCTATGTGGCCAACACGCGCACTCGGTACGGCTTCGATCCTCTTCGTGCCACGCATTTTGATGATTTTTTGTGTAGCGAGGAGAGCCAAGTGTCGGAGTTTTCGTGGGGGTACCAATACAACCAGAAAATGTTTGGCGAGCTCCGGGACCTCGGCCTCGACTTGGAGAACGCTGTCTACTACCGCGGCGAGGTCCACTACGTCGTCATGACGCCCAAGGCCAAGAACTTGCTCGAGCAAGGCGTGTTGAAGCAGTCGAACCACACGCCGCTTGTGCACCCCGACAACATTGACGCGACGAAGCTCCGGCAGTTTGTGACAAAAGCCTTCGAGTTTTTCAAGATTCCGATGCAAGGCCCGCTCGAAGGCGCCAACGTGTTCGACTTTAGCCGCACCCTTCGTGCGGAAAAGGTAGCGACTCGACGGGCTCGAACCCTGGACCTTATGCTCGAATGCTAGGCGTCGGACGTGCTTACGGACGGCGCCGCCAAGCTCTACGTGGCGCTCGTTGGCGACGCGCTCATGGAGCCGTTCTGGCCGCAAGGGCTTGGCATCAACCGCGGCTTCCTCTCTGCCCTGGATACGGCCTATGCGATCACGCAGCTCGACACCAAAGGTATACAATAGTGTCTTATGGACAATATGCCTCATGCATGTCGCATGCGTAGACGACGCAGTGCTCTTGGCCGAGCGAGAGAGTCATTACAAGCGGTCGGCCGCGCTCCAGCTCGACAGCAACATTCAAAAGTACACGATCGAGCCCACGTCCCGCTATGGCCCGCTCTAGTCCCATCAATCTATTCGATCGTAGAGTAGCAGATGGTAGAATTATAGACTGTAGATAGTAGAATTGCAGATAGTTAGTGCACATATTCCCTCGGAAAACTTAAAGAGTCGTAAACGTAGATTAATTAAGGTTCAAAGCTCGCACCCTCCAGCTGCCACCTGCAGCACATGGCCACAGCACTCACGCGACAACCTACTGATGCACAATGCCGTCCAGTACATGTACCCAGGCGACGGCTCTTCGGACCCAGTAGGGTTAGGCGTTAAACACAGAACGGACACTACCTAGTTCGTGACCGCGTCACGCAGAGCTCCGTGTGCTGGGCATACCTCACACATCGATGGCCATTCGACCACCAAGCAATGTCGCAAGAAGGTTGACACAGTCGTCGATGCATGCATATAGTAGGGATACTCGATTAAAAGCGCTTGGGCGCCGTAAACTCCTTGGTCCAGCCCGACATGTCGATCGGGTGCGAGTCGGGCGTTGCGGTCGCGTCTTCCTGCCAGATCTTGATGGTTTTGTCGGCCTCGGCCGTGATCAAACGCAGCCCCGTCTTGTCAAAGGTCGCGGCGTAAATGCCGGCCTCCGAGTCGAGCGACCCGGGCTGCACGATCGTGGCTTCCTTCTGGAAGTTGTAGCCCGTGGTGTAGTCCCAGAAGCGCATCGTGCCGTTGTCGGCGGCCGAGACCGCCACGTTGTCTTGGTTCATGCAGACCGCGTTGATGATCGCGTTGTGGCCCGAGAGGTTGCGGAGGAACTTGCCGTCGCGCGTCTGCCATTTCTTGAGGTTGTCGGCCGCGCCCGTGAGGAACGAGTGGTCGTTCGGCGAGCACGCCATCGCACGCACCGCCTTCTTGTGGTTCGTGAGCGTCGTCATGGCCTTCCCGGCCGCGAGGTCCCAGAGCTTGACCGTGCCGTCGGCCGCGCCCGAGAGAATCTGCGGGTCCGTCGGCTGCGTCTCGAGGCACCACACCGTGCCCTGGTGGCCCGAGAGCACGTGGATCTGCTGCTTGGTGCGCATGTCCCAAACGCGCGCGACAGCGTCGCGGCCGCCGGTCACAAGCACGTCGAGCGTCGGGTGCAGCTTGAGGCTAAAGACGCCGGAGAGGTGGCCGTGGTAGCTGCGGATGACCTTGTTGTACTCCAAGTCCCAGCACAGTACCTTCTTGTCCTCCGAGCACGAAAAGAGGTACGGGTGGCGGTCGCTTACAGCGAGGCCGCGGATCGCGTTGATGTGGCCCGTCAGCGTGAGCTTGAGCTGGCCGGACGCGAGGTCCCACACCTTGATCGTGCGGTCGGCCGAGCCCGTGACAAACCACTCGTTGGTCGGGTCGACAGCCACGGACCGGACCCAGCCGAGGTGCCCCGCAATCACGCGCTTGAGCTTCCATGGCGCGTGCCACTGCGGCTTGGGCACCTCCTGCGCTAGGCGGCGGCGCACAAGAGCTGTCGACGACGACGAAGCAAACTGCGCGCTAAATGTCGTCTCCTTCTTGTACTCGACAAGCGCCGAATTGTGGGTCGGGTTGGCAGCGGCCGCTGCCGCTTCTTGCTTGGCGAGGGCTTCGACGGCTTTGCCAACAACGTCGGCTGTCTCGTCATTGGCGTCGAGCGCAGGCACCTCGTCGGCTACCGTGTCGATGACCTCGGCGACGACCGGCGCCGGGATGTTTGTGGCGACCGTCGTGACCTTGGCCTTCTTGAGCTGGCTCGGCTTGATCTCGGGCACGTTGGCATACCGCGCCCGGAACTTGACCTGGATGTGCGTCTGCTGGCTCTGCTCGTCGACGTCAAAGGCCTCGGGCTCGGCCGCGAAGAGCTCGCGCGTCCGCTTCACGCTCCACGTCGCCTTGGCTGCGCCACCGTCCACAGATGCCACCTCGGTTGCCATCGTTTGAATCGAACGTGGGCAAAACCTGCCGCTGGGATTTACCTATCTTCCGGATACTCCAGCGTATCCGGTTCTAAGCGATCTCAAAAGATCGGTCACCTCTTCGCCATGTAAACACTACATGATGGCACCGCCGTTGCAACGACCGCGTCGTGCATCAGCTCGTGCGCACGCAATATTTCCTCACACAGGTATTGCACCTCGTAGCACTCTTCACGGCCAAATCTGTCCTCGCTTGCTTGGCCGTTTGGGACAAATCAGTTTCTCCCACCCTTCGAACTTCGTTTTTGCACTACGAAATTCGCTCGCGCTGTCCAATCAGCGTTTTTCTCGCACTGGCCGCGTGTATTTTAATTCGTTTTTCGTGCTGTCAAACGGTGCGCTCGTCGAGGTCTCTGGTTCGATTGCGCTCTCTGGCGCTTCCTTCTCAACTGCCGACATGTTTATTCGGCCCACTACCGTATGATACATACCGATGCAGTCGCTGCTACGCGCTACCTCATTAATATCGCCGCATCGTCGCCGTCACGTCCCTGCGACTGGACGTATGCATTTAAATAAATACACGCATTAAAATACAAAAAAACAATCCACTCAACTAAAAAGTACAACGCGAAACTCAAAGTGCAATTTGGTCTGTCAAACGAGCATGGACACTACTGTTGCGATCGTCCTGCCCGTCGCCGTCGCGGTGCTTCTCGTGCTCCTCATTGTCTCCAAGGGCGTCAAGATCATCAAGGAAAAGGAGGTCATGGTCGTCGAGCGCTTTGGCCGCTTCCACACGATCCTCACGCCAGGCTTCCACGTCATCATCCCGTTCGTGGACACGCCGCGGACGCACCACCAAAAGTACATTGTCGACGTCAACGCGCGCTTGACCCTTGTCGATAAGCGGAATCTCTCGACGATCTCGACGCAGAACGAGGTGCTCGACTTTCCCAAGCAGCCGGTCATCACGCGCGATAACGCCGCCATCTTCCTCGACGCCGTCCTCCAGTACTCGATCACGAGCCCGAAGACGTACATTTACTCGGTGCAGAACCTCCCGCACCTCCTCAGCGTCCTCCTTCAAGCGCAAATCCGCAATGTCGCTGGCTCGCTCGACGTCGACCAGATCATTGAAGACACGGCGCAGATGGACCGCGTCTCGGGGCTCATGGACGCCGCGTCGGTCCAGTATGGCGTCAAGATCTCCATGGTCAAGATCCAGCGCGTCGACGCGGGTCGACTCAGCCAAGTGCTCGCCGCGAAGAAGCAGGCCGATCTCAACAACAAGGAAATCATCATCCAGGCCAAGGCGTCCAAGCAAACGACGGTCATCAACTCGGAAGGCAACCGCGATCGCATGATCAAAGAGTCGGAAGGCGAGGCCCAGCAAGCGCTCTCCCGCGGTACACGCCTTTCACATACCTTGTCGCTCATCGTGTCGTAGCGCGTGGTGAAGCGCAAGCCATCGTCAACGCGGCCAACGCCGAAGCCCGCAGTATCAAGGAGGTCATTCTCTCTCGCCTCTTTCTCAGAGACAGTCGCCTCACAATTGAGTCTAGATCTCCAAGGTGGTGACCCGCAGCGGCGAAGACCCGCTGCGCTACCTCCTCGCCCTCAAGTACATTGACGTCATGCGCCAGATCATCTCGCTCCGCCAGACCGAGGTACGAAGGCAGCGCTGCTCTCCCGCATCGCATCTCACTACGGTGGTAGGTGCAACTCATGCCGTTCGAGACCACGTTCCTCCAGACGATCAAGGGCTTTGGCCTCAACACAGTCGCGCCCAAGTATTAAGCGTCCAGCGAATCGTGTCTTGCATGCTATATCTCTTCTCACGTCGGCCGACCCCACTGGGTCGTCTTTGTGGCGGGGTTATAGTAGTAGTCGTTGCCCAAAGCATCGGTGTAAGCCTCCCACGGGTACGGCAGTGGGGCGTGCGCATAGTGTTCCTACACACATATGAGCGCATACATCGACGCCCGGTGCTATCAAGGTACCGCTTGGAACGTGGCGACGATGGCCTCGAGACTGCTCATGTCTCTTCGGCGCGGTCGTGCTGGTCGCTGGGGCTTGAACGGACAGGCCGCGAGCTCGTCGGCTTGGCGGGCTTGCTGCTTCTGACGCACCAGCGCGTCCTTGGCCTTGGCCCACTCGATCGCCTTGTGAAAGAACGACGCGTCGTGCGACGGCGGCGGCGTCGAGATGTCGGCATACGGGTTCTGGAAGGTGCACGCTTGCTGCTCGTCCTGATCTTGTTGCCAGCGCATGCGAGCGCTTCTCGCGTCCTTGGCTTCCTTCCACTGCAGCTGCCGCTCGTAGATGGCGCGGGCTTCGGCGGGCGTCACTTGCTTGGCACGGGCCGGCGGGCTTACGGTAGACGTTGTCGCGGGCGGCTTGGTGCGCTCCACGAGGCGCAGACTCTTGGCGCTCATCTTGCGCGCGTTCTAATCCCGTTCCGCTCGGACGTGTACATGGACAAAGGGGTATACCTACCCGCAGTTGCGCAGCTTCGGCGGCTTCAGCGGCGCGGATGGCGGCTTGCTTGGTCTGGAATTCGCGCGCTTTTCGATACAACCGGTCGCCCACCGACGTGGATATTGCCGTGCTGGAGGGCAATGGCTTTGCGGGGGATGCGTGTGTCGTGGAATCGGCTGCTCGGTTCGGTGCCTTGGCGAGGCCATAGAGGCGGTCATGGACGCTGCCGTGGCGCGAGAGCTTGGACGAGTGATACGAAATGGCCGGGCTAAACGTACACTGCGTCGTCTCGTGGACTGCTTGCTTGGAGGCCTGTTTTTGGGCGTACACAAGGCCCAATTGCTGCAGCCTAATATCGAGCGCCTCGAGAAAAAACTGGAGATATCCTCGTACCGGTCCTCCACCTTGAGGCTCGGGTCCACGAGCGACGGCTTGCGCCTCTTCATTTCCAAGAGCGTGCGCGAGTGCGCGTTGACAACGCTACTCGGGACCTCGTCGTCGGCTTTGCTTTTCTCGCTTGTGGCGACGCACCGCTACGTCAAGGAGCTTTGGAGCTTGGGGCGAGAGACTCGATGATTACCTTTGGCAGAGGTGCCTTGGGTGGTGGCAGGTCGTACGGGCGACTGTAGGACGGTCGGTGTTTCGTTGGCGGCGGCGACGTTTCTTCCGGCGCGTCGGCTTCGGGGTTGGCGACCCTCTTGTCGTCGTCATAATAGTGAGGCTCGTGGTTGGCCTCGGGGGCGACCACCGACTTGCGCAGTTCGTGGCTGGTGCTCTTGTTGTTGTTGTTCACGCTGCGTCGGTGCACGGAGCCAGTGCCGAGGGGCAGAATCGCATCGCGCGCCATCTCAGCGGCCTCTTGGCGACTGTTTCGTCGTAGAAAAGTCGGCCAAGAATGACAGTTGCGCCTCAAAGGTCGCACGCATATCGAGAGAGTACAATATGTGCAAGGAAATCATACACGATTATTCCCTCGAGTCTGTGCTAGTGCGGTGCCAGCCATGTCGTACGGTGGCAGGACCTATGTCGCGGCATGGGCGCACTCGTAGAACCGAACCAGCCGCGCCTCGGATGTTGTCCTACTTTATGCAGCCGCGTCAAAACGCTGGATGTACTTAAACTGTCGCCACGCTTTCCCCATGGCCGTGTGCATATACTCGATATACGTTGGCACTCGTCGTCGACTTCAATTGCAAAAAGCAGCCAGCCATATCTTATTGTACACCTCGATGCCTTGGTGAGAGAGCAATGGAAGTCGTCTCTCGGTATGTCCGTTGCAATCGGAGATGAGAGCGACAAGGTATGTTGGCATGTAGTGTACTATGCAGTTAAGAGATGTCGACTACAACAAGTCTTGGATGAGCACGGGGCGCTTGATGCCGCTCGTGTAGCCTTCGTTAAACTTGAACCGGACGGGGCACCTACCATTTGTACTAGTGTCTAAGAACTCATAGGCTCAATGCGTCTAGTACCGCTTGCGTGTCGCCGTCACGTCGTCTTGACGCTTCCGCTTCTTGTAGCCGAACGGGTGCGCCGTCACGGGCGACGGTGGCGCCTCAGCGGCCGGAGCATGGATCGTTGTTGTCGGTGCTGTCGTCGGTGTTGTCGGCAGCTCTTGGAACCGATCCGACTTTTCAGCGCGGCGAAGGGTTTCTAGCTCGACTTCGCGGGCCAACTGCTGTCGCATCGAGATGGGCAAGAGAGACCGCGCCGACTCCAAGTGCTTGTATTGGACGAGCTCGTGGATAGCCCTAGCGTAGGTCATGTTAAGGGCCATGGACAGTACGACGCAGAGAACGCACGGCTCGAGGACATAGTCGGTGATACCACCCGGGAGATGCACGGGCCGGTACGACACGTGGAGCGACGCAAGAAGCGCGACGAGACGGTCCATTTGGCGCTTCTCATCCTTGGGCGACGCAATCTGCGGGTTGAGAATGCGCAGCAGACACGGCATGACGTCCAGGGCCAGCACGCGCGACCCGACGCGGAACGACGGATTCGCGTCGACCGTGGCTTGAAGAATACTCTGCGACTTTTCCAGCGTCCGGCGGTGCTACCCAGACATGTTAAACCTCGTTTGAGGATAGAGATAAGCAAGATGTACGTCGTAGTGGGATTTTGGGTACTCGATGCGGCGCCGCGCGCCCGTGCAGCACGCGTACGAGACAGCGACCGCCGGAATTGCCGCATACGCCAGAAGCGCAAACTGCTGGTGCGACCGCATGCGCGACTCGCACAAGTCGGCAAACTCCATCCACTCGAGCGCGTCATGCAGCTTGGTCCTACGTAGAGGTGCTACGTTATCCCATCGACGTGTGCTCAGTGTACATGGTCGGGTCGTTGAAGACGAGCTGCAGCATGTTGTCGTGGAGGCCGTTGAGGACGAGGTCGGGACTGCCAAAGCGGTCGGCGGCTTCAAAGACGCGGGCAAACCCCGTGGCTTTGGTCTCCTTCTTTTTTTGCCGCGGCTCGTAAAAGACCACATCCCAGACATCGTACACGCCTTTGCTCAAGTCTTTTCGACCCTATAGCATCAGGTACATATATCTCGGTACGAATCGCAAAAAGCAAGATGTGTCGTACCATAATGTCCTCGACCATGCTCGGCGTGACCTGCTTGGTCTTGGCGCTCGCAAATTGAAGCGAGTTGAGGCAGAAGCGCACGTCATTGTCGGCGCGCGTGCAAAGCGTCGAGAGAACCGACGTCGGCGCATCGAGGTGCTCGTTTCGGCAGATAAACTTGAGCCGCGACATGAGCTGGCGCGGGTCGGGCGTCCCGAGGACGAAGATTTTTGCGAGCTTCCGCAGCGGCCGCAGCACGGGCGCGTACTGGTCGTTGCAAATGCAAATGATCGGCCGAATGAGCGGGTGGCCACTCTTTTTCTTGGCCGCCTTGTCCTTCTTCTTATTCGAGTACGGCACAGCGATGAGGTCTTGGAGCGCAGCAATCGCACCGCGGCCCTCGTTGCCGTGCAAGGCGCCGTCAATCTCGTCGAGGATGATGCAATTGGGTCGCGCATTCCCGAAGATGGACTGCATCTCCATGGCGCTAATGATCTAATGCCGCAATCGTCGTCCACCATGTGCCAAGAGAGACGAATATGTACCTTTTCGCGCAAGACGCTGGCCGTGCGGTCGTCGCTCGCATTGACTTCGATTGGGTTGTAGCCCGCGTGACGCGCCGCGATCCCTGCCAGCGTCGTCTTGCCTGCACCCGGCGGTCCGCAAATCAAGATGATCTACACCCGCATGGAATGACGATGCAACATCGACGATGTACGCACCTTGTGCTCCGGGCGAATGTCGTCGGATGGCTCGGGCTCGGGCGCCAACGCCTCGCCAAAGCGAAACGCTGGCTTGGGCAACGGCTTCGGCTTGGTCTTGAAGACGCACGGGTCCCAGGACTTGAGCCAGCCAAGCACGTCGCGGTTCGTCCGTTCGTCGCTGAGGAGATCGATAAAATGCTTCGGGCGGTACTTGTTGAGCCAGAGCTCGTCGTGGTGCGTGCTTGGCGATGCATCGACAGCTTCCATATCGTCGGCGTCGACGACTGCTTGCACCTTGCGCTACTCGCCATGCTATGAGGCTGGCTACTACAGATAGGATCTCATACCTTTTCGATGCTGGCCAGCATCTCCTTGATGGGGACGCCGAGCTTGCACTGCATATTGTCCTGCTCTTCCTTCTCGCGCAATGTTGGTGCTTCGTCGGGCTGCTTGGCGCGGAGGAAGACGCGCTCGCCCGACGCCAGGACGACGGGGACGCTGCGCACATCGAGGGCCGGTCGCTTGAGGACGTACTTGGCATCTGGAACGCGCTGAGGTACTGGCGCCTTCTCGACGCGAGGGACCGAGTAGGCAACGACCGGCGGCTCCCCCATCGGGTCATCGCTGTCCTGGACCACAGGTTGCGTCGGGGCGATGGGGGCCGCCGGGGCTGGGGCTGGCGCCCGCGGGGAATCGTCCTCCATGGCGGCTAGCTCGTTGGCGGCCTCCATGTCCCCGCCATACATCATCTCCCACTCATCGACTTCGTCGTACTCGTCCATGGCCCGCGCTGTGTTGTGACCCGTCCGCGCCAAAAGCCATCCTCCGGATCCAAACACTCGATTTCCGGATACACATGTGCCACATTGAAGTTTTTATTTTCGGCATGACACTTGGTGAAACGCGCCACAAGACTGTGCAAGCTCAGATGTGATAGACACCACCACCAGGATGCATGCATGCTATATGTAATACTACGTACTAGTAGTAATATCACGCGCACTCAGTAGACTGCTTATCCCACACACGACCCAAGTGTCGAGGTGTATTGCTTGGACGAAGCGAGACGATGTGAACTGGGCGGTTGAAGGTCGTTGCTCTGGATTTGCCCAAAGATTCTGGGCGCGTACACTCGCCAGCGGGTGGGATCAGCGCCGGAAAAAAGTCGTAGATGCTCACGAGGTAGACCACAGCAAAGTCGTCGCTTTTCGTGCTGTCTACTGCGACCACGCGATGTGAGGCTGGCTTGGCCGCCAACGCGACAAAGCCCAAGCGTGCTACCATGCTCGGCTTGCAGAATAGCCGATGGCCGATGCGTACCGTGTCAGCCACGTCAAATGGCAGTGTCGTCGTCCAATGC
This sequence comes from Saprolegnia parasitica CBS 223.65, assembly GCF_000151545.1. Lineage (NCBI taxonomy): Eukaryota > Oomycota > Saprolegniomycetes > Saprolegniales > Saprolegniaceae > Saprolegnia > Saprolegnia parasitica. Next base: position 610,644 of record NW_012156401.1, on the reverse strand, counting down.
GGTGCACCACAGACCTTGATAAAGACATTGTCCTTGGTCCATGCGGCGTCTAGGAGCCACTTGCCGCTGAAGAGCCGAAGCTTGCACACGCCATAGACCACACTGGCAAGAAAAGAGACCGCGAGCCATCCAAAGATCGCTGGTAAAACTTCGTTGATCACTGACGAGATTGCACGTGTAGCAAAGGCGCCACACGGACAGTCTCGCCCGTCGATGTGCAATGTGAGGGTGTTGGTGATGGAGGTCATCATACTTTTGTGCATTGTCTCGTGCCGAGGTAGCAGATCAAAGAAGAGTGCCAGGAGACCGGCGTACAAAAGCACCGAGGCAGACATGGGAACCAGCCGATAACGCAGGAATGCGCGTGGACTTGGAATTGACGACATGAAAAAGCTGAGCCATAGCATACCCCATGCTGAGAGCATGGCGACGACGACGACGGCGCAAAACCACACGAGCTCGCCGTACGTCGACGACGCGTCGTAGAGCCGGCCGACATCAAGATAGATGGCCGCTGGGTACATGTTGCACATACCGACCAAGTGGAGACCTCGTCGGCGCTCCAAGCTCGAAATAAAGTCGTAGGTGAGGACTGGTTTTTGCTGGAGGACGCCGCGGACGCCTTGGAGCGTCGTGATGATGTCGGCCGAGCACCCGATGAGCGTCACAACAAACAAAATCGCAAGCAACACTTCAATCTCCAACGCGTTGGCGACGACATGTCCACACGCTTTGCCTGTGACGACGGCGATCTTCGAATGCTTGCCATAGCTCCAGCCTGCTTGGCCTTGCACCTTTGTCGACACATCGACGATCTGCGCTGTGCACGACGCTTCAATACCATAGTGCGCACCGAGCGGTGTCGAGTGCACAATGGCGTTGGCGCCATCCGCATACGCCTGCGAGCTCCCATCGACGCCGACGAGGACACGTTCGATCTTGTCAACGACACTGGTTTTGATATCATTGCTGTCGACAAACATGGTCGTTCGGTTCATCGACGCGTCTGCAAAGACCGTCAAGAGGTACGCGCCGTGGGGGTAGACACTGTCGACAGTGGCGCCTTCAAGAAGAACCATGCCGGCGATGGGTTGGCCGCCGTGCGTCGGGTTGCATTCAGGATAACTCTTGTAGCCCACGAGCAGCTGGACCGACGCCGCCGACAGCTTGTCGTTGCAGCCGACGACGCACGTTGTGACATAGAGCGTGGATGCAGGAGGGACATCGATGAGGTGCGCGAGCTGGTTGCCCGTAGCGACCCACGCAGCGGGCGTCGCGAGCAAGCTCCACTCGGCGCGCGAGCACGAGTTGGGTGCAAACCCCGTTGACGTCAGAAGGCACGACTGTGAGAGGGGGTGAAAGACGTCGTTTTCAACGCTGTAGAAGAGGAGCCGCCGGTTCAATGCGCCGGCACCAATCGCGACAACGCTCGAGCACAACGAGAGAGAGACTGAGATGTAGGCCGTGAGGTTGGCGAGAAGACGCGCCCAGACTTTGAACGAAGCGCGCTTCTTGGCATCACACGAGCGCATGCTGCTGGCTCGGGCGCCACTTGAGAACCATGAGCTGCCATGTCTACTACTGATGTGCAGCGTGGTATGGGGCATTGTCAGAAATGGAAAGAGGCCAAGTGGTGATGAGTCTAGTCCATCGGCGCGATATCTTGAGGAGTTGGTTCCGCGGTTTCTGGACGTTGGACGGACGTTAAGATCACCTGCTTTACGATTTGACGCCAATAGGAGGCGGGAACTCCGTGCGAACAGCCAATCAATCGGTGACTCCGTGAACAAGCGCTGCGTCGAAGTTCTTGAGAAACGGGGCGGTGCGACTACCGGTATAAATTTGTACTGGTCATGAGGTAATAGTATCTGCATTCGAAGGTGAAGCTCTATATCTTCGCGACCCAGAATGAGATACCTGTACCCAGTTCTAGGGCGGGCTGGATACGGAAGATCGCATGGCTAAATTTTGCGGCAGCAATGGCAATCGGCACATTTGATGCGGCATGTGCCGAATATACGATCGAGGCCCACAATTCGGATACCATTCTCGTATCCGGTGGTACCCTCTCGAATTTTCAAATTGACCACGGCGCCTGTGCCATGGACGTGTCCGGACCGACGACTGCCGAGGCCGAGACCCAGCGCCGGCTCAGCTATGGCCCGCCGACGCCGACCGCGCCGAAGAAACCTGTCGACAAAGTCCAGGTAGACGTCCATTCCATGAAGCCATGACGACCAAGGACCATCCTGTAGATCTACGTCCGGCTGCGCCCAGCCATGGACGCTGCCGACGTCTTTCGCGTCGTCTCGGACACGTGCCTTGTGGCCACGACGCCACGAGTACACAGCCATGCGCAGCGTAGCCGCCTCATGCGTCGTGCTAGGTGAGCCGGCTGAACGAATCCGTGGTCACGTTCCACTTTTCCCAAGTGTTTCGGCCCGAGACGACGCAGCAGGAGCTCTTCGCCAAGACGACGCAGTCGATCGTCGAGGAGGCGCTCGACGGCAAGAACGGGCTCGTCTTTGCGTATGGCGTGACCAACTCGGGCAAGACGTACACGATCCTCGGTACTCGGCCTTTCTTGCGCGACGACGACGTGCGAGCGTGCTACTCCATAGGCAACAACGAGAACCCGGGCATCCTGCCCGAGACCTTTGCATACCTCTTCCAGCACACCAACGACTATGACGTCACGGCGTCGTATCTCGAGATCTACAACGAAAAGGTCTACGACCTCATGGCGCCGGCCAACCCCAAGTACGCCTTCTTGTCACGTGGAATATAGTGCCAAGGATCTGTACAGGCGAGCATTCCTCCAGCTGCAGGAAAAAGACGGCCGCGTGCACGTCAAGGACCTCGAGGAGCGCCGCATCCTTTCCTTCGACGACGCCAAGGCGACGCTCGAGTATGGTCAGAAGAACCGCCAAGTGGCCGAGACCCGCTGCAACTCGGACTCGAGCCGCAGCCACTGCGTCTTTTCGCTGCAAATCTACCGCAAGAGTGAACCGAGTCGCTTGTGGAGCAAGGTAGCCCCCTTGGGCGATCTCGGGACGTTCACTGTGTATGTAGATCTCGATCGTCGACCTTGCAGGCTGCGAGCGTGGCGCCAAGACGGGCGCGTCAGGTCTCCGGCTCCAAGAGGCGAGCAACATCAACAAGTCGCTCATGAACCTCAACCAGTGCCTCGAGACGCTGCGCTGGAACCAGCAAAACCCCAAGGCGAAGCGCCCCGTGCCATTCCGGTCGTCCAAGCTCACGCGCGTACGTCTTCAGTTCATCTTGTCACAGGCTCGATTCAACTTGTATACACATAGCTGTTTCAAGAGTCGCTGGTCGGCGGTCATACGCGGGCTGGGCGCATCATTATGATCGTGGCCGTGAACCCGTCCAACTTGGAGTTTGAAGAGACACTCCGGACGCTCGAATACGGCGCGATCGCCAAGGACGTCGTGACGGCGCCAATCCGAGCGCGCAAGTCGGTGGCCAAGCAAGAGTACGACACGGACGGGCACAAGAAGCGCAAGCGGCCGTCGATGCCGGCTCGCCCGACCGAGAACGCACCGCCCAACACCACGCAGGACGACAAGGCTGCCTCAATTAAGAAGAAGATGCTCAAGCGAGCGCCTGCTCGTGTGACCCTTCTGCCCCGCAAGTCGTTGGCGGTTGCCGAGTCCAAGAGCCCTGAGCTTGCCCTGCTTCGCGAAGAGAACAAGGCGCTGCAGAAGGAGCTCCAGGCCAAGGACGCAGCCCACTTTCAGCAAGAGGTGCGCGTCCGAAAGAAGCTTGTGACCGAGATGACGCAGCAAATGGACGATCTGAAAGCGGCCCACGAAGAACGGGTCGCGGAGCTCTCGGCCGAGCTCGCGACGACAAAGGCCCAAGTGCTCAGCTTGACCGACGGTAAGGTCAGTTTCAGGATGCAGTCATGAGACTTTGATATGACTAGACAAGTGGAAGCTCGAAGCCCTCTGCGAGAAGCTCCAAGAACAAGTCGACGAGTGCGAAGACGAGATCAAGCGCATGGAAGCCCGTCACGCAGAAGAACTCGCCGAGTACCAGACGTTTTAAGGCTGCCGTCGCTATTTATCGCCCCAGACATTCAATTAGATAACGTTTGATACTTTATGCACCAACCGCTGCAACCGGGCATTGTCAATTCTCTGCATGGAGCTTCAATCCAACGGGTGAAAACGTCCTCCAACGGGCTGGCAACACTCGTGAACCTCTCCCGTCCCAACTGATATATTGATAGCTGCATAAATAATATTAGAAATTCGCTCCATGTGACGTTGGTGCAACGCAGCGGCTTCTGCATCACTACGGTGCCAAAACAATCATTTCGCCATTGGCTTTGACGACGCCACACTCTTGAAGATATCTTTCTCCAGGACACCTTTCAAGACGCCTTCCACTTCACCTTGGCAGCGCAGTTGGAAGCATTACTCGGTAAGACGCCTTCGTAACTCGAAATTCGGTTCCAGGACTTTACAATCACCGCTGACGTGGCCGGGGCGACCAAGGACGGCCACGAGCTATCAATCTTGTGGAAACAATTCAAGAAAGTGTCAAGAAAGTGTCATGGGCCTCGTTCGCACCCAGCGCTTGGTGCGGAAGGACAAGTTGCGCCCAATGACTGGCGTCCTCAAGCCGTGCATGATGCTCCCACGCCGCTCGTGCTCGGGCAGCCGGGCTCAGGCAAGTAGTCGCTCATGAAGCTTCTCTCGGGCCAAGCAAAAGACCTTTCGATTGGCGGCCACGTCACGTACAACGGCGCGGCACTCAAGGTTGTCGGCAACACGATGCCACAGTTTGCATCGTATGTGAGCCACCGCGACTTCAACTACCTGAGCTTGACGGTGAAAGAGACACTCGCCTTGGCACACGCGTGCCGCCCCGTCTCCTTGATTCGCTTGCGCATGGCTCCCCGCAAGGGAAAGCAAGTGATTGTGCATAGAGTTTGTGAAATGAGAAGGGGTGAAAAGGGGATGATTTGAGAGTGAGAAAGAGTAGGTAGAGCATCTCCATCCGACGTGATGGCTCTGGACGATGTACTCTCGCCTTCGGCTGAGCGACTCGAGGCTGCGTTCGAAGGCAGCGTCGGTGACTTTAAAAGCGTTGGGTGCCTTCTGGAGGCAATCCACGAGCATCTATCGGGTGTTACCGTCGACTGAATTGTCGATAAAAACATGCTACTACATTTATAATAGTACTTTGTATCAAGTGCCCGAGGTCGATGTGATTTGTATCAAGTGGTTCTATCAAGGTCCAGTAACAGCTGTTGATGGTTCAGCCCGTATCAAGTTGTGGCACTGCTGCGTGCCATCAACTACATTTCAATTGACGGCCATGGGAGCGAATTCGACGACACAAGCTTCGGTGAGAGATGACGCGCTCTGTCGGGATGCGATCGGCGTCAGCTGGGGCCCCTGCGACGACACTGTCCTCGCACTCCTAGAAGAGAAAAACGACTACCCAGGTACCGCACGCGAAGTCCTCGACCGAATTCGCGAGCGCATGAACAGTGGACTCGACCACCACTTGACATCTATGGAAGGCACCTTCAGCTGGTGCTTCGAGGCCGAATGCTACCTCATGGTATACCTCGCGACGCATGACGCGCAAGGCACGGAGACTCTGCGCACCGAGATCGCTGAGCATCTCGAGAAGGCACAGACCACGAGTACGGCCTCGCTGAAGAGTATCGAAAACAGCCTGCGAGCCATCATGGACGCAATCGGGCGCCTCGACGCGTTTCGCGCCGCCATCGACAAGAACTTTGTCGTCCGGTCGCAGGACTCGCGCGCGCAGCGCAACAAGGTGATCCGCAAGCTCGACGCTGCCGAGAGTTGCTTCGAAGCGACCAAGGAGGCACTCGAGCGCGCTCGGGATGTCCTGAAGTGCGACGCACGACAAGTCGATGCCATTCAAGTCGGCGCCCCCGTTGTGCACACATTTATCCGGCTCAACAACCGCGACAAACCGCAACTCAAGGAACAAATCGATAAGCTCGTTGCACTCTGCAGGTCGTACCAGGCTCGCCATCACGAGTACATTAATCATGTTACGCAATAAAGAGAGGGACGTTTTTGCCAGCCATTTTATAGAGTATAATAATTCCTTTCCTCCCGTGTCTTGCCATCTGCAGCCCTTGACATCATCATTCGTCAGTTAGGCCAAGGGCACAATCCACCAGCCGTCGGCCGAGGTGTTCGAGATGTTTGACCCCTTGCTTCTCCTCAAGAGCGGCCGTGAGACCGTCTTTTTCAGCGACCTCGGCGCCAAGGCCAGCCATTTGATCGACGATTTCCAGGCGTTTTTGGCAGGATTTGAGTGACGCGATTCAAAGGGCACCTAGTGTCTTAGGCGGCGCGGCTTGCCGCGACGCCCGCAGGGCTATGGCGCGCTGTGTGCTCTGTGTCTTACGTCCTCTGCTGTTTACGGTCGCTGGCAGCGATCGGTGGTCGCGCCGATGGCGGCGCTCTTCGCGCACTCGGCACCCAATGCCCCTCGACGATTCAGGCCCGTCGAGTCCCCGGCGGCCGTCAAGGAGATGAGACGTCGCTGGCCTCCCGTGCTTTCACCCCGCGGGCGCAGTCGCCCTGCCTCCACGAAGTCCCGTCGCCTCCCGGCCCTTTGTGTGCGGTGTCAGTTCCATATCCCAGGTCGGTATCCGGATTTATTCGGATGCGGGCTCGGACGGTTTCGTTTGAAACACACCCGACGGCTTGCACTCCTCTGTCGGGTGGTCCGAGTACAGGAGCCTGCGTACGACCTCGAGCGAGCGAACCCTCGGCGAGTGGGGTCCACCACGGGATGGATCTCTCCGTGCGCAGCTCACTCCCAACGACCAAGTGCTGGTGCCAACTCCCACGCATTTAGGCGCAGCGCTACGTATGCGAACTCTTTGTAACGAATATAACGCGGAGCACGTTCTTGGTGCCGCGTCAACAGGAGGTTGCGACACATGGCGCCTAAACAGTGTAATTTAACCCGCCAACGCCGGGGTATTTGGAAAGAATACCTCCGTTGTTGTCGACAAGTCATACTTTAGAGCATGCAAGCGAGGTGAGAGAGGACAAAAAGTAGAGATGACAAGTGCTTCGTGAAGCCAAGCGTGTTGGATCCTATGCAAAAGCTAAATGGTTGGACGAAAATGGAGACGTGGACCTGTTGGTCTAGCTCAAAGATCTCTCAGTCGCTCTCGGCCAACCACAGCCACAAATATCCTCGAAAACGACTAGATCGCACTGTTTGTGGTGCGGTGCAGTGGCCACTCATATGTCGACCAGAAGATATGCCGCAGACAAGCGACTACAAACTAGCGACTCGGATGTAGTTTCATAGCCATTGGTCGAGGTCTCTCGGTACTTGCGTCTGGGACGTTGGACTGTCTATTGTTATCGCGATGCGGTTTTACTGGTGCTCACTCTTCGCTCAAAACCGCTTGGTACAACACCGATGCACCAGAGCCCGGCGCACACCGCTAGTACGCACGGAACCTCGTGGTTCTCCAGTGGCACCCGCGCCTACGCCACTCCCTCGACCGAAGGCAAGAAGCGCGCTTCGTTCAAAGTCTGGACACGTCTTCTCGCCAACCTCACGGCCTACATCTCGGTCTCGTTCTCGTTGTCGACAAGCTTCGTCGCGATTGGTGCGGGCGCATTGAACCGGCGGCTCCTTTCTACAGCGTTGAAAACGACGTCTTTCACCCCTCTCACAGTCGTGCCTTCTGACGTCAACGGGGTTTGCACCCAACTCGTGCTCGCGCGCCGAGTGGAGCTTGCTCGCGACGCCCGCTGCGTGGGTCGCTACGGGCAACCAGCTCGCGCACCTCATCGATGTCCCTCCTGCATCCACGCTCTATGTCACAACGTGCGTCGTCGGCTGCAACGACAAGCTGTCGGCGGCGTCGGTCCAGCTGCTCGTAGGCTACAACAGTTATCCTGAATGCAACCCGACGCACGGCGGCCAACCCATCGCCGGCATGGTTCTTCTCGAAGGCGCCACTGTCGACAGTGTCTACCCCCACGGCGCGTACCTCTTGACGGTCTTTGCAGACGCGTCGATGAACCAAACGACCATGTTTTGGACAGCAATGATATCCAAACCAGTGTCGTTGACAAGGTCGAACGAGTCCTCGTCGGCGTCGATGGGAGCTCGCAGGCGTATGCGGATGGCGCCAACTCCATTGTGCACTCGACACCGCTCGGTGCGCACTATGGCATCGAAGCGTCGTGCACAGCGCATATCGTCGATGTGTCGACAAAGGTGCAGGGCCAAGCCGGCTGGAGCTATGGCAAGCATTCGAAGATCGCCGTCGTCACAGGCAAAGCGTGTGGACATGTCGTCGCCAACGCGTTGGAGATTGAAGTGTTGCTTGCGATTTTGTTTGTTGTGACGCTCATCGGGTGCTCGGCCGACATCATCACGACGCTCCAAGGCGTCCGCGGCGTCCTCCAGCAAAAACCAGTCCTCACCTACGACTTTATTTCGAGCTTGGAGCGCCGACGAGGTCTCCACTTGGTCGGTATGTGCAACATGTACCCAGCGGCCATCTATCTTGATGTCGGCCGGCTCTACGACGCGTCGTCGACGTACGGCGAGCTCGTGTGGTTTTGCGCCGTCGTCGTCGTCGCCATGCTCTCAGCATGGGGTATGCTATGGCTCAGCTTTTTCATGTCGTCAATTCCAAGTCCACGCGCATTCCTGCGTTATCGGCTGGTTCCCATGTCTGCCTCGGTGCTTTTGTACGCCGGTCTCCTGGCACTCTTCTTTGATCTGCTACCTCGGCACGAGACAATGCACAAAAGTATGATGACCTCCATCACCAACACCCTCACATTGCACATCGACGGGCGAGACTGTCCGTGCGGTGCCTTTGCTACGATTGCGATTGCCCCCGCGATCAACGAAGTTTTACCAGCGATCTTTGGGTGGCTCGCCGTCTGCTATCTTGCGAGTGTGGTCTATGGCGTGTGCAAGCTTCGGCTCTTCAGCGGCAAGTGGCTCCTAGACGCCGCATGGACCAAGGACAATGTCTTTATCAAGGTCTGTGGTGCACCGCATTGGACGACGACACTGCCATTTGACGCAGCTGACACGGTGCGTATTGGCCATCGGCTGTTCTGCAAGCCGAGCATGGTAGCACGCTTGGGCTTTGTCGCGTTGACGGCCAAGCCAGCGGCCCGCCACGTGCTCACGGAAGCCAAAACGAAGAGCGACGATGACGGTATCTTTTACCTCGTAAGCGTCTACGACTTTCTTCCGGCGCTCTTGCCGCCCTACTGGCGCGTGTATGCGCCCAAGATCCTCGGACACATCAAAAGCAACGACCTTCAGCCGCCCAGTTCACATCGTCTCGCGCCGTCCAAACAGTTTACGTTTACGCGAGGGTCGTGCGTCGGGTAAACACAATAAAACGACTTGAGCATTGTGTTGAACGCTTTCAGGGGGCACAATAGGCTACGAAACAAGTAGTTCTGTAGTACGAGGCTGCCGTCGCGTCGCTTCGAGCTGGCTCCACGGGACTGACGTGCACACCTATAGTCGCGAGACAGCGTTTTGCGCGAGGTACAGCAAGCATGGTATTTGACGTCTTGATCATGGACGCAGCCGATGCCCCGTACGCGACTGCGCCATGCGAGATGCTGCTATCGCACCTACAAGTACAGTGTGGTACTGGTACCTCGCCGGAACCACGAGGCGTCGGCATGGCCGCCGCGGCGCCGATCCCTCAGTGCCGAAAACGCATTATCCGGATACTTTCGGATACAACGCATGTTGATTGGTTCGTTAGATCTTGAATGGGCCAATCGTTGATGCGGATTCCGAGCGCTCCAATACGAATGGTTGGTTGAACGGGCCGATTGGTGCAATTTCGGCGGATGTCATTTTCGTATACTTGAAGATGGCGAAGAAGGGCTCGAAGAAGGCCAAGTCGGGCGACAGCCTCGCGGTCGTCGGCCGCAGCGTCTCGAAGCTCGTGAGCGCCGAAGCCGCGAGCGAGATGGAGATCCTCAACACGCCCGTCATGTCGGCGCGCCGCGACGACGACGCGCACGATGACGACGACGCCTCGGATGACGACGACGACGAGGAAGAGATTGAGCGCCGCCTTGTCGAGGAGATGCAGTCCAAGGCAGCGGCGGAAACCTCGGCCATCTACAACAAGGACGCGATGCTGCGCCTGGCCAACGAGCTCGACCTGAAGCAAAAGTTTGCGTGGACCGAGACCCTCGACACGTGCAAGGTGCCCCTGGAGCTCTCCAACGCGCACGACGACCTCAAGCGCGAAGTGGCCTTTTACAACCAGACGCTCGGCTCCGTCAAGGACGCCAAGGCGCGCCTCCTCAAGGAGAAGCTGCCGTACAAGCGCCCGGACGACTACTTTGCCGAGATGCTCAAGTCGGACGCGCACATGGCGCGTGTCAAGGACAAGCTCATTTACGAACAGAAGAAGATTGCGGCCGTCGAGGAGCGCAAGAAGTCGCAGGCGCACAAGAAGGTGGCCAAGGAGCTCCAGACGCAGAAGACCAAGCAGCGCCTCCAGGAGAAGAACGATACGCTGGACGCGGTCAAGCAGTGGAAGAAGCGGAAAAACACCAACAACTCGGGCGGCACCGTGGTTGAGGACGACGACGGCAGCTTTGACAAGATGCTGGACGGCGCCGCCAACAAGCGCAAGCGTGACGGCGACGACGGCCGCGACGCCAAGCGCCCGAAAGTCAACAAGAAGCGCGAAGTCGCCAACAAAAAGTGGGGCTCGGGCGGGAAGACCCGCGCCGACAAGAAGAACTCGAAGAAGTCGACCAACGACATGTCGTCCTTTAGCCGTGCGCGCAACAACGAAGGCGTCGGGAAGCGGAACGCGGCGCCCAAGGGCGGGAAGCGACCCGGCAAGATGGCGCGGTCCAAGACCAACCAAAAGCGCGGCCGCAAGTAAAGCTCCGATTCGCACATCGGCGCGTGGCTGCATATAACTTTAAATATATCCTCTATTCCACAACTAGCCTCTTCTTCTGAAAGGACTAACGGCGACCAGTGGCGTGGCACAACGGAACGGAGCCAATGGACAAATGCTTGTTGACAAGAGCGCTACAGTATGCACCTTGGACGGCATGTTCAAGCGTACGCACCAAGTGCTTTTAGTTCATATTTATATGCACTCGACAACAGCTAGCGTTATGCGCACGCCCCCCAGCCCCCCCCCGACTTCACCTGCTAATCTCGCGGCCGCGCCAAAGCGCACGGAAGTCTTGCTCATAAATGGACACGTTGCAACGCAGATAACGCGAAACACGTTTATAAGTTATGCAGTAAATGGACAACTTGTCCCTGTCTAACATCGAAGAGAAAAGGGACCTGGATGGTGGTCGAATGCCTTTCTCGAACACCGGTACCGGGTATCGACTATAGCAAGTCATCACCGAGGCTACAATCTGCGACCACCGTGTGTCGTTGACAAGTTGTCTACCCTAGGAGACCCGGCGCTACGATCTCGCAGCAGTGGCTAGTCGACGCGAGGACAATAAAAGCGCGATGGAAAGATTGCCGTCGACGGTGTAGAGACTTTCTCCACTACACCGTGTAATGGAGAGTGAATCCACGTGTATTTCACACGTCAACGACGCAGAGCCGCACGATACTATCGATACACAGCTGTTGCCGTCCACCTCGAAACTGCTCGCTTGTCCGTGTCGTCCAACGTCTACGAAGAAGGTTAGGACACTTGGCAACTAATAGACGATCGTTTTTGCGAAGGCTACTATAATAATATACCGGTATGTAGTCATACAAGTACGCTACAAGTTGTAGCGTGAAAGGACAGCGTTGCAAGGACGGCGGTCATTACAGATGGATACTATGGAAAGCCAGTGCGTATATCCACATCGCGCTGGTCGAATCGCTCTTCTACCGCGAGTCACTGCTTCGCAATTTTGTGCCGCAGGTACAAGTAGGTAGACGAGCAATGCGGCCATCGCCACAGCCTACCCTCGTACATGTACCCTCGTTATCGGACTCGTTCGCGTTTTCAAAATGCAAACAGAATCCATCGGTAGAAGAAATAGCAAAGAGTTTCCCATCCCATTCAACTCGTCTACTGGCTCCTACCGTGCTCTGGGCAGCAGCAGAACCATGTTCGCCTCTTGCGTCGGCCGACGCAGTATGCCAGTATGCAGTGTTACCGAATTTAGAGGATACCGTATATATAATATGTACATACGAGCAAGAATATGGGCTGGCATAGGGGCAGCACGACTGCACTGGCTTCTATGGTTACACCAATCATTGCGCGTGCGACGGCGGTGCGTAACGCCGGCGTGATCGTCGTAGAGAACGTGGATCATTTCTCATTTGCATTCGCCCTGCTATGCATCTCTCCAGCGTCCTCGCCTTGGCCGCGGCTACGTCCGTGGCCGCGCAGTCGGCCCTCGGCACGCCCGCGTCGGCCAACAGCACGGTGTCGACAACGGGCGCCGGGTGGCTCAACCCGCTCGTCATCAAGGGCTACAAGTTCTTTGACGGCGTCACGGGCGACGAGTTCCGCATCAAAGGCATCAGCTTCTACCCGCGCGCCAACACAGGCAAGAACTTTGACGCCAACTCGGTCGACTGGTTCACGGACGAGATGGAGTCCATTTGGCGGCCGCAGCTCGCGCAACTCAAGGCGCTCGGTGTCAACACTCTGCGCATGTACGCGGTGGACCCGACCAAGTCGCACGACAAGTTGATGTGCGAGCTCAGCAAAATGGGCATCTACGTCTTTGTAGGCATGTCGGCCGTGTACGTCCTGCCATATTTCGAGTCGATGGCACTGAAATCGCATATCCTGTAGATGTCCCGGCTGCTACATTCTCGATGAGCCCGCGCCGACGTGCTACTCGCCTGAAATGTTTACGCGCGCCCAAATGATCTACAACGCGTTTGCAGTCTACGACAACGTGCTCGTATGTCTTCGCTTCTTGGTCATGTCGGGTATGAATGGCATGTTCGTGGTTAGGGTTTCAGTGTCGGCAATGAAAACAACTTGGGCAAGAAGATTGAAAAGTCGGCGCCGTGCGTCAAGGCGCTCATCCGCGACGTCCGTGCGTACGGCGACACGTGCGCAAGCTCGCTGCGTCAGGTGCCGATCGGCCTCGACAACGCCGACATTGACACGCCGTCGCATCCGCGCGCATCCTGGCTCGGCTACTACGACTGCGTCAAGAACAACGACGAAAACACCCGTGCCGAATGGTATAGTTCAACGTTCTCAATTGACTTAGACTGAACCCTGACACAATATTGTCCATAGGATTGGGTTCAACCCGTACGTCGAGTGCGACCCGACGACGCATTTGACGTACGCCGACTCCAAGGGTCTGCAAAAGCTCGTTGGCGACTACAAGAAGGCGGGGTATTCGCGCCCGATCGTCTTTGGCGAGTTTGGCTGCATCGATATCACCAACACGATCAACAACATTGAGCAGCAGCGTACCTTCTTGGAGGTACATTTCTATCTAGAATTTGAACTTGAAACTCAAATTACATGGTAGGCGAAATGGATGAACGAAGAAGCCGAGATGACCGAGTACGTCTCGGGCGGCAACGCGTTCGAGTACAGCGTCGAGAAGGCCAACCTCATCGACAAGACAGGTGTGTCTAGTCGTTTTTCTAAAACAACACATGTCTCACCACTATCGGTAGCGACACCGCCGTATGCCAAGAAGGACGCGGGTCGGTATGGGATTGGGTACTTTACGCCCGACAACTGCGACCACGACACGATCCCGTGTGTCTACAACAAGTACCCCGAGTTCGACAACCTCGCAAAAGCGTATACTGGGACCAAGCCGTCGACGCTCAAGAAGGAGACATTCACGCCGGCGCGATCGACTGTGATGACGTGCCCGGCCGACTTTCCGACCGTCGACTTGCCTCCGACACCCAAGGGTAAGTTCCATGTCGGTCGTAGACAGGTATCTCACGCGGAGCTAGTTCCGATCCTCGGCTGCTCAAACGCGCAACCTGTCTGCAACGGCGGCGCTTCCAACAAGAAAAAGGTGACCACGCCCCTCGACGTGGCGACGGCCGCCCCCAAGAAGAAACTCGTGAGCGGCGCGTCCGGCGGCAGCTCCAACAGCAAGGACTCCAACTCGACGGGCGAAAACGCGGTGGCGACGACGTCTATTGCGCTGCTCTCGGTCGCCATCGCCGCCTTTTTCGCGATCGTAGCGTAGAAAACCTAGTGGTTTAACAACTTGTCTTATGTTTTCCAGACGGATTCGCCCGTTATCGCATTGTAATAGTACGACTGGCCACTTTGTGGGTCGTAAATCTCTTGCCACGGATCGGTGCCGTCAGCAGACCCCGAGACGTCGTACGCACCGTCACACGCAGTATCATAGCCGACTTGCATGTCATAGCCAGCTTGCGGGTCGTAGCCGACTTGCTGATCGTAGCCGCCTTGTTGATGATAGCCGCCTTGTTGATCATAGCCTGTTTGTTGATCGTAGCCGGCTTGCTGATCATAGCCGCCTTGTTGATCATAGCCCGTTTGTTGATTGTAGCCGGCGTGTTGATCATAGCCGGCTTGTTGATCGTAGCCGTTTTGCTGATCGTAAGCAGCATGTTGATCATAGCTGGCTTGCTGATCATAGCCATTCGTAAAGTCGTAGCCAGCTGACGCGTTGTAACCGGTAGAGGTGTCGCAACTCGTCGATGGGTCGTAGCTGGCGGAAGCGTAGTCGTCGTAAGAGGGTGCAGTGTGCGAGGGCGTCGCTTGATGAGTCCCATACGACGGATCGCCCAACGGTGTTAGGTTGTACGCATCATACAGACCTGAACCGTCCATCGATGGCGCATCCAGCGCTGTGCCAGTACTGTGCGCTGCGTACGAGTAGTTTGCGTCGTAGCTGCCAACTGTCGCTTCACCGCTCGCCGGGTACTCGCCGCTCGGGTAACTGGCATCGTACCCACCATATACCGCATCGTACGCAGTTGGCGCCGCTTGGTCGGGTGCTGCTGCGTAGTCCCCGCCACTGTCACTTGTCCCATATACCGCCGCCGCGTCGTACGTTGTCTGTGTAAAGTCGTAGTAGGCGGGGTCCGTCTCGGAGCTGTATGCGCCGTAGTTGCCGATTGTCTGCTGGTAGTATGCCGCCTCGCCGTAGGTGGCGTCGTAAATTCCTGGACTGGCTGCCGCTTGGTATGCGTACGCGTCGGCAGGGTAGCTTGACGCTGCATCTTCGTTGGTGCCAGCGCCACCTGGAGTGTCGTAAGACGGCTCGTAGCTGGCTTGGCCCTTGTCGATCGGAGCTCCCGGCAGCGGTTCAACCCGAGCGCCGACTCCATCGTCGCTTTCACCATTAAGTGGTCCGAGCCCTTCCAGCTCGGCAAAGGACGCCATGCGCACCGCCGCGGCCACGGCCGTCATCGAGGCGCAGGATTGCCGTCGACCGGCACTGATAACCGACCGTTGTCGCTCGCTTTTCTTGTCTTGGTCGAGCTGCTCGGCTTGTTCTTCGTTGCGGATTTCCAGCGCGACTTTTTTCCGCAGCGCGGCGCCTTGCACCGACTTGGCCATCTTATTGAGGGACTTGCCCACAAACGAGTCTTCGTCGACGCGGTGGGCAAGCGACTGGACTTTGGCGCCGAGGCTGGCCACTACCATACCCGATTCTAGCAACCAATGCCATGGAATAATACCTGACGTACGTGCGTTTGCGACGTGGACTTCTGGTACGGCCTTGTGCAATTTGGCCAAACCGGTTTTATTTTGACTAAAAAGTGTTTGGTCAGTCGTCTCGTTGATATATCGCATGCGGACATGGCCTTGAGATGGGTTGGGAATTGGGTCGAGAACTCGATCGCGTAATACGGGGACTGCACCGCGCTCTCGTAACGAAATGGTTCGTGGAGTGCAAGGCTGGCTTCGAGCATGGCTTCCGAGGCGTGGATGTAGCACACGTGGTCTTGGATTCTAGCCCAAAAAAGGTACATGAATGCGACGGTATAATGTAGCGACATACCGCAAGGCTTGGCCATTTACGACCCAGCCACGGACGTCCTCGCTGGTCTCGAGGAACGTGCTGCCCTATACGATGCATCCCGCTCATCATCAAAGCATCTGCCACGAGATTCTTACGGCTGCAATTGAAGCGTGACCAGGTAGAAGGACGCCAAGGAAGAGGTATTCGTCAAGCGGCACTTGGAGTTTTCGGATCCGCGCCAGTATCTGAGCACAGCATCGTGTCACAGTGCCGGAGAAGCATCCACGAACCTTGTGGCGCGTAAAGACGTTGAGACGACGCAGCACTTGGTGGGCCGGCGTGTCGGTTTCGAGAAAACCGGCCTTCCCAAAGATGTCCTTGACCACAAACCCGAGTGTCCGTTGTTTCTAAGACAATAGTATCCATCAATCGACCAAAGGTGTCGTCATTCACCTTGCGGTCGCGCTGTCGCTTGGCCCACTCGGCTTGCTTGGCGGTGGCCAATGAAAGAAGCTTCTGGAACCCCTTTTGGTGCGCCAGCTACAAGCCAATGGTGTACTCCCGTACCATGTATATAAAGTAAAGCAAGAGTACCTTGCGGCGCCAGTTGCGCTGGATGCGCAGGGCGCTTTGAAGGCGCCGTGCTTCCAAGTCGCGCTGGTCTTGCATGCGCTTTTGCTCGGCTTCGAGCTTTTCGCGTCGGTCGAGATGGACGCGGTTCAAGGCGTCATCAAGCGAGAACGGCAGGAACGGTATTGTCTAAACAATGAACAGTCTCATGCCCAATTCCTATGTTCGAATAAAACAAAAGAAAACACCTCGAGCCGACAGAGCTCGGGCGGGTGGCCATGGGCACACGAAAGGCACAGCTTGACGTCGTGTGTCCTGCACTGCACGCGCACCGCACGCACTTCCTTGCAGTCGAGACAGAGAGCGACAAGCGGGTCGGCCCTACTCATAAAATATCATGGCACGGAACATCAACAGAAATACTCTGTTTACGTGTGAAACGCGAGATTGCCTTTTTGATGGACATAACGCATGCAGTTGTCGCAGTAGTCGGCGTTGCATTGGTGGCAGTGGCGCGTCCCGACCTGTCGTGCTCGCGTCATCAAGTAAATATATAGGTATCCCATCGCACCTGGAACTTGCAGAGACTGCAGCCTTGGATAGCAAAGTGGACGTGCGTCGCCATCTTGCCTTTGGCGTGCAGCTGTGCGTAGCAGGATGCGCAGTACATGTCTTCGCAGTGAAAGCACGACTCGGCGATCGGGTTGATCTAAAACGACAATATTGTACACAAAAATGGGATGCTTACGTACGTTGCAGTTGGTGCAGCGGATCGAATACTCGGTGTCAGCGTCGGCCATCGGGATCACGTCCGTGTCGACGTCGCCTTTGCCGAGCAAGCGCGGCTTGGTCCACGTCGAGTAGCCCGTGCGCGGGTTGGTCCAGTAAGGAAGTCCGGTCGCTGCATCAATGTATTTGCGAAAGACCTAGGTTGCGCTCGCCCACTGCAACATTCGTGCATCGGAGAGGACACACCGCGCGCACAAGAGATCGAAGGTAACTCTGCGCCGCCCGCCGCCGCCACGCCCGCTGGATAGTCGCCGCCGCCGCTGCCAACAGTCGTTGCTACCACCGCTGGTTCGTGGCGCGATATACGCGATCTTTGGTACCTGCCACTCGACGCGCTTGATGTGCAAGAGAGCATTGCCGCGGTCTCGGTCCCGCGCGCGTCGGGCGAGTCGCTGAAGACATCGCGCCGCGTGGTCGAGCCACTGGTTGACGTACGCAGCGAGCTGGTCCGCGGCTAGTCGATACCGTCAACACCCGATACATACGGGTAAGAAAATGTATCTCCTTCGACGTCCTACCTTTGGACTTGGTTGCCCATTTGCCGCTGTTGATGTGCTTAATTACGAGCGTGAGCAAGCGTGCGTCGGGCGAGAGGTCGGTTGCTTTCGACTTGATTGCGAGCATCGCCATGTCCTTGAGCGCCGCCGTAAACATCGCGTACGAGAGCGAGATGCGCGACTGGCTCGGGTACTCCTTGAGGCGACTCAGGACTTTATCCGCGTCCGACGACATGTCCATGTGTCGGGACGTGTTGGGGAACGCGTCTCGAAACACTTTGAGGAATTTCGACCGGTCCAGTCGCAGCTGCTGCAGCTCTTTCAACGGCATCGAGCTCAAATGCTCGCGCTTGAGGCCGTTGTAGTCGAGGAAGAGCAATTGGAGTAGCGGAAAGGAAATGTGTTGAGGTGTAAAGCCACTCGCGCTGGCCAACCACGCCGGGTACGTCTACGTCCATTGACAAATGTGAGATTGAGTTTGAGTTGGGCACCAAAAAATATATCTCAAAACCAACGTACGAGAACATCCCCGATGGCGCCTTCGAGTGATTTAAAGATCAAATACTCGACGGCGGCTTGGCGACAGCACTGCAGCGAGGCGACGCACACGAGATGAGTCTCGTGGCGACGGCGCACCGTGTCGCGAAGACGATGCATCTATTAGATACCGCCAGGTTTTTCATGTCACATAGTCTTCATGTGTACATGGCGTGTGGCGAGCCATGGTCGAACCAGACGCTGGAGCGTTGTCGCACAACGCCGCGCGTGGGCCATCTCGGCAAGTGCGAGCTTCGCCAGTCGCCGGCCGCGGACGCCTCGAAACTAGACGCCACGATGCAAGCGACGCCAACTAGCAAAAGGTGTACCTTGCGCTGGATACGCTGTGCCGCAATCGTGCGTCGCCGGTGTCGCCGCGCGCGCCACTTGGCCACGGCGTGCCGCGTGACCTTGTCGAGCCAGAGAAATTTAACTTGCTTGCGCGCGCGGCGGCCGCGCCACAGCTTTTGGATGCGCGTCGCGTGGGCAAAGAGCGCCGTCTTGCGCAGCTCTAGAAACTCGATTTGTGCATACAGTGTTTGCAAGTATTTCTTGTATCGAAGCCGACTGCAGCGCCAGCCGCGCTGGATCGCGACGGCGGCGTGGCGACGGCGATCCGAGGCCTTGGCCGCCGCGCTCGACGCCGACATCAACGACGTCAGCGCGCCACGTGCGCGGTTTTGTGCCTTTTGGAGACCGCGCGACACGACCGCGAGCGGCTGCGCCCGACGCTTGGCGTAGGCTTCGACCCGCCGCAGTCGCGCTTGCTTTCGCCGGACAAGGCGATCTAGCTGCCACTTGCGCCGAAGGATCCACTTGGTGATCACCCGCTGCAGCAGTCGTGCGGCAGCCTGACGCGCTGGAAGGGAAGCGATAAGCGCCATTTTGCGCATTTTGTACTTGTAATGGACCACGTACGAGGCAAGCGCATGATGGAGCATCTTCCGGGCCGCGGCTTGGCGCAGCGCCGCGCGGTATCGGCGGCCCGCGCGCCGGCACAGCCACGCCCGAGCGGCCGTTTGAATGCGGAATGCCGCGCCCTGGGACTCGAACCGGTTGGCGATGGCGAGTTTGGGGTCGCACAGTTTGGCGACAATCGCGGCGCGCTTCTGACCAAGTGCTTCGCGGGCAGCGTCGCCCCGGCCGCGACGTCCGCGGACGACACGCTGGATCGTAGTGGCCGCCGCATGGCGTCGAACGTCGGCGAGCATGGCAGCAAACCGGAGCGCCCGGGCTTTCTGATAGAGCACGAGGTGCTGGATGACGCGGGCCGCGGTATGCTTGGCGATCGCTTCGGCATGCCGTCGGCGAACTCCATACTGCCGAAACGCCATTTGAATCCGAAGGGCCGAGCTGCGGCGGTGCGCAATGCGCTGGTCGAGCACTGCCGCCGTCGCCGCGTTGAGCGCGGCATACGTTGCGCGCAGCTGGACACAGGCACGTCGGGCAAGGTGCCCGCGGTACACGCGGCTGAGAACCCGCACGGCTGCATCTCGTTCTCGCTCCCGTGCCGATGCCACAAAGGCCATCCAGTGGTGCCACGCGTCGTCGTAAAAATGCAAAGCAAAGGTTTCGAACGCGGTCTTGATGATGGCGCCAGCTTTCGACTGGCAGAGCGCAGCGAGGTTGCGCTCCATAAGAAACGAGAGCGGAAGGAGCGTCTCGGCGTCGTGGAGCGCCGTGTCGACGTCGATCTCGGCCGCGCGAACCTCGTCGGCTTGGTGATCGCGCGCCGAGGTCAGCGCTCTTTGCAGCTTGGGGTCGAGATGACGCACTTTGGGTGGCGATGCCATTGGTGCTGGCAACGGCACGACGGACAAATTGGCTTTTCGGTTCAGCTCGTACGACATGACAGTGTGCAGCCGCTCGCGCCGGTCATGGAGCGAGTCGGGCTTGGGCTGAGGCTGCGCTGGCCGTTGTTGCCGCGGTGGCTTCTTGGCTGGTGGCTTCTTGGTCCTGGATTTGCGCAGAAGCTTGTAAATGTCATCCTCTTTCGTGGGTACGCCGCTTGACGACGGCGCCAAGCGCTGGAGGAAGCGCTCGTTCGTGTCGTGGCCGGCCTCGATGCTGCGCAGGTGCGCCAGGAGCTTCTGCATCTCCATCGTGGCGACCGCCCAAGATACGAACCTTGACAAAGCGCACTTGTTCGAGGCGTGCTCATGATTCGTTGAAATGCAAGGCCATGTCGCGTATTCATTGGCTGGACCCTTGCAAATGCAATCTTTTTAGCGAATGACACGGTGCGAGTGCAGGTGGCCTCGTTTTATACTGCGTCAGTACGTTGCACGCGTGGGATTGGTCGAAAAGCGAGCACTTTTTATAGGTGTAGCGCTTCGGATTGGCCAAATTTGTGTTCTTTTGGCCAATGGCATCGATCCATTCCTGACCCCATCTTCACTGGTGTTCTCAATTCATTTCGAGCAAGCACGATGGCGCAACAGCAGAAGGTCCTGAGCTTGTACCGCACGATGCTGCGCCAAGCCGCCCAGTACGAGGTGCGACCTGCCAGCACCTGCAGTGTGCTCATGCTTCTTCAATAGAACTACACGTTCCGCTCGTACGCGCAGCGCCGTATCAAGGCCGACTTCCACGCCAAGAAGAGCGCCGCCGCCGCCGACGCCGAAGCTGCCTTGGCGTTTGGCCACGAGCAGCTCGCGATCCTCCGGCGACAGGTCGCCATCAGCAAGTTGTACCCTGGCGAGAAGTCTGTCATGGAAGGCGTCCGCAACTAGTAACCTAAATCGCATCGCGCGTATTGTCCGTGACCCTGCCACGCCTACCGCACCCCTGCACGCTGCACGTCTGACACTATTGTTGCACTGTTGTGCTATCAGCAGGCAGCGCCTGTCTTGATGGATCGATCGCGCATCCGCCATGACCGACTGCAATGGCCACACGTCGCAAGCCCGCCGCGTACGACCTCGATGCCTTGACTGCATTCGGATGGATTCGGCAAAGAATCAAAAGCCGTCACGACCACGAATTGTGAAAGCGCAAGCACAATCGATGTGGCTATGCTCTGGCACCAGATGTCGAGCTGCTAGCGCCGTTTTGTCGCTGACGAGGCCTTGTACCAATTGCATACGTCGTCGTGCCTCACGCTCTGTGCCACCAAATTTCACAAAGTGGGCATTAGACAAATACCAATTCATAGTCAGTCCACCTACAAATCCTTGGGCGGTGGGAATCTCGGTGGCGAAGTTAGTGATGCCGTTTCGGACAGTTTGCCGAGTGGACCGCTGGACTGTGGTCGCGTTGTTAACCGTCGTCAGGTTGTTAAACGCTTCATTCACACGGCGTCGAGCAGAATCGCAGTTGGCCGATGTAAAAGGACTTCCCGATACCATTGCACCCGGCGTTTATTGCCGCACAGGTGGTATCGTCACTCGATACGGGCCAACGTGAAGCAGCGAACAACCGAACATCGGAGCAAAAAATCCAGGTTTTTAGACCAAGATGGCCGTCTCGACGCTGTGTACTTCAACGCTTTCCCGCCCGTAACGTACTCGGTCAACTCGGGCGATTTGATCGTGCATTTCGCCTTGCTGGCTGCGTGCTAGTGGCAGAGCATGGCGGGTCTAGCCTCCGCAGCGCGCCTGGTCGATTCTAGAAAGCTTCACATTTGTCAATCAATCAAACGTGCCCGCGTTGAAATCAAATGGACACAAACTAACTGAAAGACTTCGCATATTGTGTGGAGTTGGCACGAGCACTTGGTCGTTGGGAGGAGAGATCCATTCCGTGGTGGACCCCACTCACCGAGGGATCGCTCGCGCGAGGTCGTACACAGGCTCCTGTACTCGCTAAATGCCTTAGAAATGTCTTTCGCCGCCCTCTCTGTCCACACACAGTTGTTTGATTGCAGATTAACCCATTTGGCGTGCGTAGTACTCGATGTCTCGGGTACTAGTAGGTAGGCAGCGAAGGACTCGTGTTCGTGCACGTCGTAGCAGAGCGCGGACCACCGCGCTGCCACGTCATAATCTAATTTTAGCCAATCCGATGCGTGTTGGGCGTTGAAACAGTGTTGATTGGCGACGCGTCCGGCCAATGAAGCTCGCATTTCAAAGAAAAGCCGTCATAAACAATGGTCGCCGTGAACAGGTTGGTCAACCCCGGCATCGCTGCGCACGAGGCCGCGATGCGCAAGTATCGAGCCGCCAAGACGTTTGCCTATGCCAACAAGGTGCCCAATGACACGCTGCCCGAGATCAGCGTCAAAGGCGTCGACGGCCTCCTGCAATGGCCGCTGCCGCCAGCACAAGAACAACAGCTCTTCGCGCGCTACACGGCCATCAACGGCTGCATCACAGTTCCGTTGGAAGACATCCGGTATGACTACCGAGACGACAGTCCGTGGGAAGACTCTTTTGACGAGCACGTTCTCGACGCTGTGGACCTCGGGCTGGGGATGACGACGACGAATCTCTGCGCGTACTTTTCTCACATGTGCCTCGATACGACGGGCTCCGTGGATGCCTTTACACCCGATTACATTGACGCAGAGGACTTCGACACGAATCTCTTTGGCACGCTCGTCGTTGTGCTCCCCGCGCCGTACAACGGCGGCAAGATCACGGTGGCTTTCGATGGCGCGTCGACGTCGGTGCAGTTGAAGCCACTCAAGAAGGCCATGCGCTTTTTAGCAACGTACAGAAACACGACGCTGGCATCGTCGCCCATCACGTCCGGCTACCGCGCCGCGCTCGTGTATCACTTGGTGGGTGTGAATCTCCCGCTGGACGACACCTCGCTCCTGCCCGTGCCGCGCCACGAGTCGATTTCTGCATTTGCAGCGATTGCGGCGACACCGCTGCCGCCTCGCCAGCGCATTGCGCGCCCGATTCGATACGAGATGGAAGCGCTCGTTTTTGGCGCGCTAAAGCCGGCAGAGGCGGACTTTGTCGATCTCCTCGTCGCCACGCAGTGCTACGACATCGCACTTGTGCAGTTTACCACGAATGTGCCTCGTATATTTGCCGACATTGGGGCTCTCAACATCGTGGCCGCGAGCGTGCCACATCCATCGTGCCGGATCCCCAAGATTGTCGCCCAGCGCTTGCTGGGGAAGCGCGCCAACGCCTTTCTCAAGGACGCTGGCGAAGCGCTTGGTCAGGACAACGACATCTTTGCGTGTTCAGCAGCAGCGATTCTCTTTTGGCCCAAGGCCTGCCGCGTCGGTATCGTGGGAGTCGAAGTCGCCTTCCCGCTGCTCAAGAAGGCGATATCGAACTCAAGAGCCAGCAAGCTCGGTCTGCACTGCGCCGACGATCTTGTCCACGGCGCCATTGGGCTCTTCCAGAGCATGCCGCCCCAGTACGTTTTGCCGTTCAAGTACGTCACTATGATGAACGATGCCTTGGTCAATTGCAACAACGTGGCGATGGCGGAGCTCTTTCTCGGCGACGCAATATCGGTCTCTAACCAATGGTCAGAGACCGACATGATTTACCTCTGCTTGGCAACGTACGGGTGGCCAGCTCTGGAGGCGGCCATGCTGCGGCTCATCCAACGCTGGGTCAAAGACGACGTGAGATCCATCTCTCGGCTCTTGGCGAACTTGGCGGGTGCCACCAAGAACGGCAAGTGCACCCCATTGAAGCAGCCGTTTGTTTGTGAGTTCTTCAAGCGCTGCTGGCACGAGGTGCTCATCCACCAATCCGTGTGGCCGTCCTCGACCATCGACGAGTACATTGTTCTCATGGACGGATATCTCCACGACATGGCGCCTTTGGTTGCGAATGGCCATTGGCTGAACCACAAGCTGCCACCAGCGCTGGTGTCGGTTGTCGACAGCTTTCTCTACAAGCACCGCCGCGGCGTGTACACGCTCCTGTCGCTCCGTTTCACGACCGAAGATCGACTGAAAATCTTCCCGGAACTCCTCCTCAAGGCAACCGCGCTGCAACCGACGCTGGTTCAAAAGCCGTACCTGGATTTCATTGCGAAGGATGTCGACGGGCACCGACATCGAAGAATCAAAAAGCAACGTCGAGCTTCGAAGGCGGCTACTGTCTCTTGCGCGTTATGGACCAAATCGGCCGCTGCGACGAACGACTCATGGAGAAAGTGGCGCTGCTCAATGGCTACGAAGTCGTCATCGCCGTCTCGTGGCTCGTCACAAAACATGCGACGATCGCGGCGTCGACGCGCGCTTCGGCGATCATTTTCTTGGACACGTGCGCCGTCACGCTCCTCCAAAATGCAGAAAATGAAGAGGTCACGCCCGATATCATGGTGGATCTCGTCATGGCAACGGTCGTCGCGTTCAACGACATCGCCCCCGAGAAGATTCCGAGTTTTCTGACGAAGTGGATTGCAAAAATGCCACCGACATTCGACACGAACCGAAACCAGCTCTTTCCCGTCATTAAGCAAGTGACGGCCATGTTCCCCGGCCGCTTCCGTGACGCGATCGTTGCGCTCGCGACGCGGTGCCGAGCGATCTTTCTGGACGACGCACGCCGCACGCCGTCAGCGCGAGATCTATCGGTGACCGAGGCGCAAGCCTTTTTGGGCAACCACTTTTTACAAGACAGAGATCTGGCGTCGGTTGCGACATTGGACGCGTTGCTTGCACCACCTCCAACGACTGCTCCTCCCAAAGGCGGCGAACGCAAGTCGCGCAAGCGCCGCCGCCACAAACACTGACAAATTCGTCGCCGGCGAACATACTAAAGACTAGTATACGACCATTCTATCATGAGCAGTACCTCCATACAAGCACTTTATATATCAGTTATGAGGCCGTTGTCTATGATATTCTATCGCATTGGGTTTGCGTCCCACAAACGTCAAAACTTGACCTTGGCAAGACGATGCATGCCGCCATTCACTACTGACTGTAGTAGGCACCGTTGGTGACATTAGCGTCACAGAGACGCGTGACTTGGACGGCGACATGCACTGTGTTGGAGAAGGCTACAGATCGCGAGCGATGCTGTAGATCATGGTGCCAGTCCCATAGAGTGCATTGTAGCGCTGCGTGTGCGAAGTCTTTGAGTTCGTTTTTGCTGATTTGATTTCAACGGCTTGCACTCCTCTGTCGGGTGGTCCAAGTACAGGAGCCTGTGTGCGACCTCACGCGAGCTATTCCATCCTAGGCAAGTGGGGTCCAACACGGGATGGATCTCTCCGTGCGCAGCTCACTCCCAACGACCAAGTGCTGGTGCCAACTCCCACGCATTCTGGCGTAGCGCTACGTATGCGACGTCTTTGAGTTCGTTTTTGCTAACTTGATTTCAATGCAAACACGCTAATTGATTGATTGATAATTTCTTTAAGTGTCGTTCGCGTAACGCAGCGGCTCACGCATCGCTACGATGCAGTCTATGGACGCTAGCCCTATCAGCTAGAGTTTGAATGGATGGCGTGGCAGCTCGTACGAATCGGAGGTTACGCACCTCATCGGTTGGCGTCGAAACGAACGTTGAATGAACATTTAAATGCATGTATTCAATACGACTACACTTTGTTATCTGCTCAAGCGATGTGTGGTCTTAGAGCTGCGCTAGCGCGATCGTGACGCCGAGGCCAAGTGCCAGCGTTGACGTAGTCGGCAGCGACGGCGCCGCGCTCGTACCGCCCGACGCACCGCCATTGCCCGTGCCGCCAAGGTTCTTGTGCTTGTTGGACGCACCATTGTTGCACATGGGCTGTGCGGTCGTGCACTGAAGGATGGGCACTAGACATGGAAAAGTGAGACTCAAATCTCAGTCTTCGCAAGGGAGATCGCGGCGTACCCGACGGCGTCGGGGGCAAGTCGACGGTCGGAAAGTCGACGGGACACGTCATCACAGTCGATCGCGCCGGCGTGAACGCGTCCTTGGTGACGGTTGATGCCTTGGTCGAGTTGTACGCCAAGGCGAGGTTGTCGAACTCGGGGTACTTGTTGTAGACACACGGGATCGTGTCGTGGTCGCAGTTGTCGGGCGTAAAGTACCCGATCCCGTACCGACCCGTGTCCTTCTTGGCATACGGCGGTGTCGCTACCAACAGCGGTGAGACATGTGTTGTTTTAGCAAAACGACTAGACACACCCGCCTTGTCGATGAGGTTGGCCTTCTCGACGCTGTACTCGAACGCGTTGCCGCCCGAGACGTACTCGGTCATCTCGGCTTCTTCGTTCATCCATTTCGCCTACCATGTAATTTGAGTTTCAAGTTCAGATTCGAGAGCGAAATGTACCTCCAAGAAGGTACGCTGCTGCTCAATGTTGTTGATCGTGTTGGTGATATCGATGCAGCCAAACTCGCCAAAGACGATCGGGCGCGAATACCCCGCCTTCTTGTAGTCGCCAACGAGCTTTTGCAGACCCTTGGAGTCGGCGTACTTGAGGTGCGTCGTCGGGTCGCATTCAACGTACGGGTTGAACCCAATCCTATCGACAATATTGTATCAGTGTCCAGTCCAAACCAATGGAGAACGTTGAACTACCATTCGGCACGGGTGTTTTCGTCGTTGCTCTTGAGACAGTCGTAGTAGCCGAGCCAGGATGCGCGAGGGTGCGACGGCGTGTCAACGTCAGCGTTGTCGAGGCCGATCGGCACTTGACGCACCGAGCCGGCGCACTTTTGAGCATACGCACGGACATCGCGGATGAGCGCCTTGACACACGGCGCCGACTTTTCAATCTTCTTGCCCAAGTTGTTTTCATTGCCGACACTGAAACCCTAACCACGAACATGCCATTCATACCCGACATGACCAACAAGCGTCGACATACGAGCACGTTGTCGTAAACTGCAAACGCGTTGTAGATCATTTGGGCGCGCGTGAACATCGCCGGCGAGTAGCATTTCGGGGTTTCTTCGTCGAGGATGTAGCAGCCCTCGCAGCTACACAAATAGAGTTTAGTAAACTAGACTAGAGACAGAGGGGAGGATTTACACGGCCGACATGCCGACAAACGCATACATGCCGAGCTTGTTGAGCTCGCACATAAACTTGTCGTGCGACTTGGACGGATCGACCGCATACATGCGGACCGTGTTGGCGCCAAGCGCTTTGAGCTGCTCGAGCTGCGGGCGCCAGATCGTCTCCATGTCGTCCGAGAACCAGTCGATCGAGTTGGCGTTGAATTTGGTGCCAGCGTTTGCACGCGGGAAGAAGCTCACACCCTTGATGCGGAACTCAGCACCCGTCGTGTGCTCGAAAAACTTGTAGCCCTTGATGACGAGCGGGCTCACCCAACCGGACGCTGGTACCTTGTTCTGGGCCGTCGCCGTCATGGCCGCGAGAAGTGAGAGCGTGCACAAGAGCGTCGGAGCGTGCATGATCGGATTGTTGATACAGAGGATGTCGATCCAATTGGAAAATGTGCGTTCGAAACGACGTCGTTCGGCGCACTGGATCGCCAGCGTCTGCGCGGAGCCAGTTGCCACCGCATCGCAGATACCGCATGGCACCTAGGCGAAATATTCGTCCTCACTCTGATGCATTTTACGCTGTAGCTTTTTCGTGGCTTTTTGCTAATAAAATGGCGCTTGCGTGGCAAGACTATTCGTGGACCGGCGTCAACACGGTCTTGGATGGCTGATGATCCAACTTGTCGCCAGCTGTTTTTTATACGAGCGAGTGCTGCGAGCCCCATGATCGGACCTGGCCAGACACAACGCGACGAGGACTCTGTCGGGGCTTTCAATCATGTATTTCCTCAAATTAATAGACTAAGAACGTCTCTGCTCATGTTTGAGCCAAGAGCACCTCGAAAATATAGTCTAATTTTTACTTTTTCACTATTTTGGCACATTTTAAAATGATTTGGCTATTCGTCCCATCGTCATTAGATCCAAGCCATACTAGCGCCATGCGCAAGCACTGGTCTATCCACTTGGTCTACCCGTTGTCACGGCACGTGGCAATCGGACACGGCTTACAGAACAATCATCGCCCCATTGGCTTGGTCGCACCCGCGGCAAGGTTGCGATGCCACAATGACTCGGGTCGACTGAAAATTCGTACATGCCGGACGTAACAACCTTCCTTGCCAACTGCATGAGACACGTAGTACAATGTACTGTACAGCGAGTCCTTTTATGATCCGGTCTAAGACCATCAAACACGTGTAGGTCCAAGCTAAGAGTTTCCACGAGGTGTCGACAACTAAAAGACTACAGTACTTTACATGGTACGAATCGAATTGTCGACCTTTAAAGGAGAAGTCCATGATACTCATGAAGGAACCCTCTCGCTTACGTGAAGATGCATGAAGACGGTGGCAAATGCGTACAAGTACCTCGTTCCAGGAACACACGCAGTGTATTCAAAGCTGGGGCGGCATGTCATTGGGTATCGCGTTAAAGTACGCAAGTGTCTTGTGGCTCGATACTTGCGCATCGCTGCCTTGTGTGCAGCAATGTTGGGGTTGCTCGCCCCGTTCACACGAACCATAGGTCGTTCTTTGAAATGGATGTTCCGTGACTGAGCCAATGAAACCGTTTCTAGTTGTTGTTGAAGTGGGTCGTCTATTACAATAGATAAAACTATGCTAAATAAAATTGTCGGACTTTCTTCGTTGTGTGTACTCGGTTGAGGGACTTGATTTAGGCAGGCGGAGGCAGGAGCGCGATCCGCGGGACGAGGTGACGTCGCGGCCACTCGTGTTGGGCGAGGAGCTGGAGAAGACGACGAAGAGCAGGCTGCTCGGGCTCTTGTACGAGGCTGTGGTGCACGTGCAGTTGAGCGACACGTGCCGCCTTGACGGCAATCGTCCATGGACTTGGCAGCGGTAGGTCGGCGCGGAAGACGCGGTCGTTCCGGACTCGCCAGACGGTGAACCAGACGCAGGCGCGGAGCACGGCCCAGAGGTAGCGGAACGCGGCTTGGTGCATGCTGGACGCCGTCTTGGGCGTCGAGTAGAGGTAGCCGGAGAGCGT